>NW_026111807.1:0-340127 GCF_024679095.1 Eriocheir sinensis
AAATTTATTTTTTTATGTGTATTTTGGTATATATATTTTTTAAAAAAATGCGTTATTTTATGGGTATTTTGCCTCTTTATTTTCATACAAATTTACATTATTTTATTAATATTCTGTGTATTTATTTTGATACGATTTTACATTATTCTATTTGTGTTTTGTATATATTTTATTTTACAAATTTACGTTATTTTAAGTGTATTTGTTTATGTCTTTCCATTCAAATTTACATTATTTTATGTGTATTTTGTAAATGTATTTCAATACAAATTTAACTAATTTTATGTGTATTTTGTATATTTATTTTCATACAAATTTAAAATATTTTTGTGTATTTTTGTATATAGTTTGAAACAAATTTAGGTTATTTTATGTGTATTTTGTATATCTATTTTCATACAAATACACATTCTTTTATTGATATTTCATTTATTTATTTTGACATGAATTTACAGTATTTAATGTGTATTTTGTATATATATTTTATACATATTTATAATTTCATGTGTATTTTGTATATATATTCCTATAGAAATCAACGTTATTTTATGTGTATTCGTATTTATATATTGAAACAAATTTACACTGTTTTATGTATTTTTCAATACAAATTTACCTTATTGTATGAGCATTTTGTATATTAATTTTAATATAAATTTAATTATTCTATGTGTATTTTTGTATATGTATTTTTTAAAAAAATATGCTTTATTTTATGGGTATTTTGCATATTTATTTTCATACAAATTTAAATTATTTTATTGATATTCTGTGTACTTATTTTGATAAGATTTTACATTATTCTATGTATTACAAAAATAAATACAGAATACACAAAAATAGATATGCAAAATACATATAAACAATGTAAATTTTTTTAAAAATATATATAAGAATACACATCAAATAAGGTATATTTCTATAAAAATATATATATATATATATATATATATATATATATATATATATATATATATATATATATATATATATATATATATATATATATATATATATATATATATATATATTTATTTTTACGTCGTTGCCTGTTGCGCCAGTAGGCATCTTCCTGGTAGAGCCTGATGGTCAGCCCAAGGCTTCTTCCAGGTGGGGCCTGATGGTCGGCCCAGCCCGTTCTGGCGCAGGCAGTGTTTATAGTGGCGCCATATAATAAAAATATATATACAAATACATAAAATTAAGTAAATGTATAAAAATGTATACAAAATACACATAAAATAATGTAAATTAGTATCAAAATAAATAAACAAAATACCAATAAAAGAATGTAATTTGTATATATATATATATATATATATATATATATATATATATATATATATATATATATATATATATATATATATATATATATATATATATATATATATATATATATATATAGCTATATAGAAAGGTAGGAAGACACCTACCGAACAGGCGCAAGCCACTCAGTGAGGTATATATGGGAGGTGAGAAGGGCTGAAGCCCCAAAGACCTTCCATGTCCTCACTAACCGTTTCCTATTGTCTCACCAACACCGGAGAGTAGTTCAGCATGCTCTCTAAAACAGATCCTCTCTTTATCCACACCACACTACATTCACATAACATATACACCTTTTTCCAAAATTCAAAATTCAAAATGGCTCAATTAAGCAATGCCTCAGGTCCCCGCCTGGGGGGACCACAAATTCCCAGGAGGACTCCCCTTCTGGCTGCCGACCCGGAGAGGTGTCTTGATACTCCTCGAACCTCTTTTTTCTCAATTTCTGCAACATTCGCGGTCTTCGCTCTAATTTTCATTCTGTGGAACATCATCTCTCCTCCTCTAAACCTCACCTTCTCTTCCTTACCGAAACACAGGTTTCTGAGGCTACTGACAGCAATCTCTACTCTGTTCCCTCCTACTATCTCTATCCTAAATTTCAATCCAAAGCTGGATGTTGCGCCTACGTGCGCAACGACATCACTTGCTCTCGTGCCCACGACCTTGACTCTTCTGAATTTTCCACCATCTGGTTAAGACTTCACTGTCATTCTATTACTAAATACATCTGTGCTGTTTATCTCTCACCTAACTCTACCAACTATGTAAAATTCTTTGACTATTTGAATTCTAAAGTGGAGCACATCTTGACCCACTCTCCCTTCGCTGAAATCTCCATCCTAGGAGATTTCAATGTTCACCACCAGCTTTGGCTTTCATCCTCTTTCACTGACCATCCTGGCGAACAAGCCTACAACTTTGCTATCCTCAACGACCTAGAGCAGTTGGTCCAGCACCCTACACGTATTCCTGACCGTCTTGGAGATCGGCCCAACATTCTAGACCTCTTCCTTACCTCAAACCCTTCTGCTTATTCTGTCAAACTGTTCTCTCCGTTGGGCTCCTCCGATCACAATCTTATTTCTGCATCCTGTACATCCTCTGGTCCCACCGAAGAGGCGATGCTTCTGGCATTTTGCTTCAGCTCGGTGGGACGACCTGAGGATGTACTTTTCCGATTTCCCGTGGAATGATTATTGCTTCCAGGATAGAGACCCCTCTGTGTGTGCTCAGCGCATCACAGAGGTGATTGTCTCTGGAATGGAGGCATACATTCCTCGTTCTTTCTCTACTCCTCACGCTAAAAAGCCTTGGTTTAATCACGCTTGTTCTCGTGCTGTCAATGATAGAGAGGTAGCTCACAAAAGATACCAGAGCCTTCAAACTAATGCTAATTATGAACTTTACATTTCTGCCCGAAATCGTGCCAAATCTATTCTCCGACTAACCAAAAATTCTTTCATTAATAGAAAATGTCAAAACCTTGCTTTCTCTAACTCTTCCCGTGACTTCTGGCATCTAGCCAAAAACATCTCCTCCAACTTCACTTCTTCATCTTTCCCTCCACTCCTCAGTCCTGACGGCAACACTGCCGTCTCATCTATCTCTAAGGCTGAACTCTTCTCTCAAACTTTTTCTAAAACTCCACTCTGGACGATTCTGGGCATATTCCTCCTACTCATCCCCCCTCTGACTCCTTTATGCCTGTTATAAAGATTCTTCAAAATGATGTTTTTTATGCCCTCTCTGGCCTCAATCCTCAGAAGGCTTATGGACCTGATGGAGTGCCTCCTATTGTCCTTAACAAGTGTGCTCCGTGCTGTCACCCTGCCTGGTCAAACTCTTTCGCCTCTGCCTGTCAACATCTACCTTTCCTTCTTGCTGGAAGTATGCCTTCACACAGCCTGTACCTAAGAAGGGTGACCGCTCCAATCCCTCAAACTACCGTCCTATTGCTTTACTTTCTTGTCTATCTAAAGCTTTTGAATCAATCCTTAACCGTAAGATTCAAAAGCACCTTTCCACTTCTGACCTTCTATCTGATCGCCAGTATGGGTTCCGCAAGGGGCGTTCTACTGGTGATCTCCTGACTCTTGGTCATCCTCTCTTAGCCGTTTCGGTGAAACTTTTGCTATTGCGCTGGACATATCAAAAGCTTTTGATAGGGTCTGGCACAAATCTTTGCTTTCTAAACTACCCTCCTACGGTTTCTATCCTTCTCTCTGTACCTTTATCTCCAGTTTCCTTTCTGACCGTTCTATTTCTGCCGTGGTAGACGGTCACTGTTCTTCCCTAAATCTATTAACAGTGGTGTCCCACAGGGTTCTGTCCTATCTCCCACTCTTTTCTGTTGTTCATTGATGATCTTCTTTCCAAAACGAACTGTCCTATCCATTCCCACGCCGATGATTCCACTCTGCATTATTCAACTTCTTTTAATAGAAGACCCACCCTTCAGGAACTTAACGACTCAAGGCTGGAGGCTGCAGAACGCTTAGCCTCAGACCTTACTATTATTTCCGATTGGGGCAAGAAGAACCTGGTGTCCTTCAACGCCTCAAAAACACAGTTTCTCCACCTATCCACTCGACACAATCTTCCAAACAACTATCACCTATTCTTTGACAACACCCAGCTATCACCTTCCTCAACACTAAACATCCTCTGTCTATCCTTAACTCAAAATCTCAACTGGAAACTTCATATCTCATCTCTTACTAAATCAGCTTCCTCGAGGCTGGGCGTTCTGTACCGTCTCCGCCAGTTCTTCTCCCCTGCACAGTTGCTGTCCATATACAGGGGCCTTGTCCGCCCTCGTATGGAGTATGCATCTCATGTGTGGGGGGGCTCCACTCACACAGCTCTTCTGGACAGAGTGGAGGCAAAGGCTCTTCGTCTCATCAGCTCTCCTCCTCATACTGATAGTCTTCTACCTCTTAAATTCCGCCGCAATGTTGCCTCTCTTTCTATCTTCTATCGATATTTCCACGCTGACTGCTCTTCTGAACTTGCTAACTGCATGCCTCCCCCCCTCCCGCAGCCCCGCTGCACTCGACTTTCTACTCATGCTCATCCCTATACTGTCCAAACCCCTTATGCAAGAGTTAACCAGCATCTTCACTCTTTCATCCCTCACGCTGGTAAACTCTGGAACAATCTTCCTTCATCTGTATTTCCTCCTGCCTACGACTTGAACTCTTTCAAGAGGAGGGTATCAGGACACCTCTCCTCCCGAAACTGACTTATCTTTCGGCCACCTCTTTGGATTCTTTTTAGGAGCAGCAAGTAGCGGGCTTTTTTTTATTAATGTTTACTTTTTATGCCCCTTGAGCTGTCTCCTTTGATTTAAAAAAAAAAAAAAAATATATATATATATATATATATATATATATATATATATATATATATATATATATATATATATATATATATATATATATATATATAAAAAATACACATTAAATAATATAAATTTGTTTAAAACTTTAAAACTATACAAAATACACATAAAATGATGTAAATACGTATAAAAATATATATAAAAAATACACATTAAATAATGTAAATTCGCGTCAAAATAAATAAACAAAATATCAATAAAAGAATGTGTATTTGTATGAAAATAGATATACAAAATACACATAAAATAACCTAAATTAGTATCAAACTATATACAAAAATACACAAAAATATTATAAATTTGTATGAAAATAAATATACAAAATACACATAAAATTAGGTAAATTTGTATTGAAATACATACACAAAATACACATAAAATAATGTAAATTTGAATGAAAATACATAAACAAATACTCTTAAAATAACGTAAATTTGTATAAAAAAATATGTACAAAACACAAATAGAATAATGTAAAATCGTATCAAAATAAATACACAGAATATTAATAAAATAATGTAAATATGTATGAAAATAAAGAAGCAAAATACCCATAAAATAACGCATTTTTTTATTTATAAAAATATATATACCAAAATACACATCAAAAAATTAAATTTGTATTAAAACAAATATACAAAAAACACATACAATAAGGTAAATTTGTATTGAAATAGATATGCAAAAAACATATAAAACAATGTAAATATGTTTCAAAATATATATACGAATACACATAAAATAACGAAGCTTTCTATAAAAATATATATACAAAATACACATAAAATGAAGTAATACGTATAAAAAAATGTATAAAAAATAATCATAAAATAATGTAAATTCGTATCAAAATAAATAAACAAAATACCAATAAAAGAATGTGTATTTGCATAAATATAAATATACAAAATACACATAAAATAACGTAAATTTATATAAAACTATATACAAAAATACACAGAAGTAATTAAATTTGTATGAAAATATATACAAAATACACACAAAATAAGCTAAATTTGAATTGAAATATATATACAAAATACATGAAATAAAGTAAATTTGTATCAAAATATTTATACAAATACACATATAATAACGTAAATTTGTATTATATTATATAAACAAAATACACATTAAATAATGTAAATACGTATAAAAAAATATGTACAAAATACACATATAATCATGTAATTCGTATCAAAATAAATAAACAAAACACCAATAATATAATATAAATTTGTATGAGTAAACGTGTATGTTGCATATTTTTTCAATACAAATTTACCTTATTATATACGCATTTTGTATATTAATTTTAATGCAAATTTAATTATTCGATGTGTATTTTTGTATCTGTATTTTTTATTTATTTTTTTTTTTTTTACATTGCAGCCTATTGCGCCGGTAGGCTTCTTCCCGGTGGATCCTGATGGTCGGTCCAAGGCTTCTTTCCGGTAGGTCCTGATGGTCGGCCCAGCCCGTTCTGGCGCAGGCGAGTGTTTTATAGTGGCGCCATCTTGCATTGGCTCATGCTGCCCTCCCAGAGCTCATCTTTGATCCTAGAATCTAGAGTCCGGGTTGATAGGTGGTCTTCTGGACAGCATGTGGGTAGTTTTAAGCCACTCGGCGGCGGCTGAAAAATCCCAGCTTGGTGGCACCGGGCGGGGATTGAACTCGCGTCCTCCTGAACACGAGGCCGTTACTTTGACGACTCAGCTTTATTTTTTGGGTATTTTGCATCTTTATTTTCATACAAATTTACATTATTTTATTGATATTCTGCTCATTAATTTTGATACGATTTGACATTATTCTATGTGTATTTTGTATATATTTTTCATACAAATTTACGTTATTTTTTGTGTATTTTTTTATATATTTTGACACAAATTTACAATATTTTATGGGTATTTTGTATATATATTTCAAAAGAAATTTACCTAGTTTTATGTGTATTTTGAATATCTATTTTCATACAAACTCAAATTATTTCTCTGTATTTTTGTATATATTTCATTACAAATTTTAGTTATGTTATGTGTATTTTGTAAATCTATTTCCCTTCAAATATATATTATTTTATTGGAATTTTGTTGATTTATATTGATACGAATTTACATTATTTTATATGTACTTTTTATATATATTTTTATACGCATTTACATTATTTAATATTTATTTTGAATATATAATTTTATACAAATTCATGGTATTTTACGTGTATTTGTATATATATTTTCATATAAATTTACCTTATTTTATGTGTATTTTGTATGTGTATTTTGTACATTTATATTTATACAAATACACATTCTTTTATTGGTATTTTGCTTATTTATTTTGTTTCGAATTTATATTATTTTCTGTGTATTTTGTTTACATTTTTTTATACGTATTTACCTAATTTTATGTGTATTTTGTATATATTTTTTTATAGAAATCTACGTTATTTTATGTGTATTCGTATATATATTTTGAAACAAATTTACATTGTTTTATATGTATTTTTGCATATCTCTTTCAATAGAAGTTTACCTTATTGTATATGCATTTTGTATATTTATTTAAATACAAATTTAAATATTTTAAGTGTATTTTCGTATATAAATTTTTATAAGAAATGCGCTATTTGATGGGAATTTTGCATCTTTATTTTCATACAAATTTACATTATTTTATTAACATTCGGTGTAATTATTTTGATACGATTTTACATTATTCTATTTGTTTTTTGTATATATTTTTTTTATACATATTTACATTATTTAATGTGTATCTTGCATATATATTTCATACAAATTTATTATCTATTATTTATTTTCATACAAATAAACATTCTTTTCATGATTTTTTGTTTATTTATTTTGACACGAATTTACATTACTTAATATGTATTTTATATATATATATATATATATTTTTATATATATATATATATATATATATATATATATATATAGATATATATATATATATATATATAAATATATATATATATATATATATATATATATATATTTTTTTTTATACGTATTTACATAATTTCATATGTATTTTGTATATATATTTCTATAGAAATCTACGTTATTTTATGTGTATTCGTATATATATTTTGAAACAAATTTACACAGTTTTATTTATATTTTGCGTTTTTATTCAATACAAATTTACCTTATTGTATGTGTGCATTTTGTATATTAATTTTAATACAAATTTAATTATTCCATGTGTATTTTTGTATATGTATTTTTAGAAAAAAATATGCTTTATCTGATGGGTATTTTGCATCTTTATTTTCATACAAATTTAAATTATTTTATTGATATTCTGTGTACTTATTTTGATACGATTTTACATTATTCTATGTATAACAAAAATAAATACAGAATACACAAAAATAGATATCCAAAATACATATAAACAATGTAAATTTGTTTCAAAATATATATACGAATACACATGAAATAAGGTAGATTTCTATAAGAATATATATACAAAATACATAAAATTAAGTAAATACGTATAAAAAATGTATACAAAATACATAAAATAATAATGTAAATTAGTATCAATATAAATAAAAAAAATACCAAAAACAGACTGTCTATTTGTATAAATATATATATATATATATATATATATATATATATATATATATATATATATATATATATATATATATATATATATATATATATATATATATATATATATATATATATATATATATATATATATATATATATATATATATATATATATATATATATATAAACAAAATACACATACATAAATAAACATATAAATATATATATATATTATATATATATATTTATATATATATATAATATATATATAAATATATATATATATATATATGATATATATATATATATACATAAAATACCATGAATTTGTATAAAAATATATATTCAAAATAAATATTAAATAATGTAAAAGCGTATAAAATATATATACAAAGTACATATAAAATAATGTAAATTCGTATCAATATAAATCAACAAATACCAATAAAATAATATATATTTGAATGAAAATAAATTTACAAAATACACATAAGATAACTAAAATTTGTATTAAAATATATACAAAAATACATAGAAATAATTTGAGTTTGTATGAAAATAGATATACAAAATACACATAAAACTAGGTAAATTTCTTTTGAAATGTATATACAAAATACCCATAAAATATTGTAAATTTGTGTCAAAATATAAACAAATACACATAAAATAATGTAAATTTGTATGAAAAATATATACAAAATACACATAAAATAATGTCGATTCGTATCAAAATGAATGAGCAGAATATCAATAAAATAATGTAAATTTCTATGAAAATAGAGATGCAAAATGCCCAAAAAATAAAGCATATGTTTATAAAAATTCAGATACAAAAATACACATCGAATAATTAAATTTGTATTAAAATTAATATACAAAATGCTTATATAATAAGGTAAATTTGTATTGAAAAAATATGCAACATACACGTTTACTCATACAAATTTATATTATTTTATTGGTATTTTGTTTATTTATTTTGATACGAATATGTGTATTTAGTACATATTTTTTTTATACGTATTTACATTATTTAATGTGTATTTTGTTTATATATTTTCATACAAATTTACGTTATTATATGTGTATTTGTATAAATATTTTGATACAAATTTACTTTATTTAATGTATTTTGTATATATATTTTAATTCAAATTTATCTTATTTTGTGTGTATTTTGTATATATTTTCATACAAATTTAATTACTTCTGTGTATTTTTGTAAATAGTTATATATAAATTTACGTTATTTTATGTGTATTTTGCATATTTATATTTATACAAATACACATTCTTTTATTGGTATTTTGTTTATTTATTTTGATACGAATTTACATTATTTTATGATTATTTTTTATACATTTTTTTATACGTATTTACTTCAATTAATGTGTATTTTGTATATATATTTTTATAGAAATCTACGTTATTTTATGTGTATTCGTATATATATATTTTGAAACAAATTTACTTTGTTTTATATGTATTTTGCATATCTATTTCAATACAAATTTACCTTATTGTATGTGTTTTTTGTATATTTATTTTAATTCAAATTTAATTTTTTGATGTGTATTTTGGTATATATATTTTTATAAATAAAAAAAATGCGTTATTTTATTTGTATTTTGCTTCTTAATTTTCATACAAATTTACATTATTTTATTAATATTCTGTGTATTTATTTTGATACGATTTTACATTATTCTATTTGTGTTTTGTACATATTTTTTTATACAAATTTACGTTATTTTAAGTATATTTGTTTATGTATTTTCATTCAAATTTACATTATTTTATGTGTATTCTGTGTGTGTATTTCAATACAAAGTTACCTAATTTTATGTGTATTTTGTATATTTATTTTCATACAAATTTAAAATATTTTTGTGTATTTTTGTATATAGTTTGATACAAATTTAGGTTATTTTATGTAAATATGTATAAAAAAACATATACAAAACACAAATAGAATAATGTAAAATCGTATCAAAATATATACACAGAATATTAATAAAATAATGGAAATTTGTATGAAAATTAAGATGCAAAATACCTATAAAATAACGCATTTTTTATAAAATTATTGATACCAAAATACACATAAAATATTTCAATTTGTATTAAAATAAATATACAAAATGCATATACAATAAGGTAAATTTGTATTGAAATAGATATGCAAAATTTATATAAAATAATGTAAATTTGTTTCAAAATATATATACGAATACACATAAAATAACGTAGATTTCTATAAAAATACAGATACAAAATACACATAAAATTAAGTAAATACGTATAAAAAAATGTATACAAAATACACATAAAATAATGTAAATTCGTATAAATGTAAATAAACAATATACCAATAAAAGAATGTGTATTTGTATAAATATAAATATTTAAAAAAGTACATAAAATAACGTAAATTTATATAAAACTATATACATAAAATAACGCAAATTTCTATAAAAATATATGCACAAAAATGAACATAAAATAAATTTGCATAAAAATATATACAAAACACACATTAGATAATGTAAATGAGTATAAAAATATGTTTAGAAAATACCTATGAAATAATCTAAATTCGTATCGAATTAAATTAAGAAAATACCAATAAAATAATGTAATTTTGGATGAAAATATATATACAAAATACACATAAAATAACCTAAATACAAATACAAATATACACATAAAATATTATATTTTGTATATACATTTCAATTCAAATTTAGCTTATTTTATCTGTATTTTGTATATCTATTTTCATACGAATTTAATTACTTCTGTGTATTTTTGTATATAGTTTTATACAAATTTACGTTATTTTATGTGTATTATATATATTTATATTTATACAAATACACATTCTTTTATTGGTATTTTGTTTATTTATTTTGATACGAATTTACATTATTTTATGTGTATTTTGTATACATTTTCTTATACGTATTTACTTCATTTTATGTGTATTTTGTATATATATTTTTATACAAATCGACGTTATTTTATGTGTATTCGTATATATATTTTGAAACAAATTTACATTGTTTTATATGTATTTTGCATATCTATTTCAATACAAATTTACCTTATTGTATGTGTATTTTGTATATTTATTTTAATACAAATTCATTTTTTCATGTGTATTTTGGTATATATATTTTTATAAAAAATGCGTTATTTAATGGGTATTTTGCATCTTTATTTTCATACAAATTTACATTGTTTTATTAATATTCTGTGTATTTATTTTGATTCGATTTTACATTATTCTATCTGTTTTTTGTATATATTTTTTTATACATATTTACATTATTTAATGGGTATTTTGTATATTTTAAAACAAATTTACGTTATTTTATGCGCATCAGTTAAAATATTTTGATACAAATTTACATTATTTTATGTATTTTGTATATATATTTCAATACAAATTTTGTTTATTTTATGTATATTTTGTATATCTATTTTCATTCGTATCAAAATAAATAAACAAAATAGGAATAAAATAATGTAAATTTGTATGAGAAAACATATACAAATACACATTAAATAACGCAAATTTCTAAAAAAATATATGTATAAAAATGCACATAAAATAAAGTAAATTTGCATAAAAAACATATACAAAACACACATTAAATAATGTAAATGCGTACATAAAAGAACCTAAATTTGTATAAAACTATATACAAAAATACACAAAAATATTTAAAATTTGTATGAAAAGAAATATACAAAATACACATAAAATTAGGTAAATTTGTATTGAAATACATATACAAAATACACATAAAATAATGTAAATTTGAATGAAAATATATAAGCATATACACTTAAAATAACGTAAATTTGTATAAAATATATATGCAAGATACACATTAAATAATGTAAATGTGTATAAAAAAAAATATATACAAAAAAGAAATAGAATAATGTAAAATCCTTTCAATATAAATACACAGAATATCAATAAAATAATGTAAATTTGTATGAAAAGAAAGATGCAAAATTCCCATATAATAGCATATTTTTTATAAAAATATATATAACAAAATACACATAAAATATTTAAATTTTTATTGAAATAAATATACAAAATGCATATACAGTAAGGTAAATATGTATTGAAAGACATTCAAAAATACATATCAAACAAAGTAAATTTGTTTCAAAATATATATACGAATACACATAAAATAACATAGATTTCTATAGAAATATATATACAAAACACACATGAAATTATGTAAATACGTATAAAAATATATATACAAAATACATATCTTGGTAAATTCGTGTCAAAATAAATAAACAAAATATCATAAAAAGAATGTGCATTTGTATGAAAATAAATAATAGATAATAAATTTGTATGAAATATATATGCAAGATGCACATTAAATAATGTAAATATGTATAAAAAATATATATACAAAAAACAAATAGAATAATGTGAAATCGTATCAAAATAAATACACCGAATATTAATAAAATAATGTAAATTTGTATGCAAATAAAGATGCAAAATTCCCATCAAATAGCGCATTTCTTATAAAAATGTATATACCAAAATACACATAAAATATTTAAATTTGTATTGAAATAAATATACAAAATGCACATACAATAAGGTAAACTTCTATTGAAAGAGATATGCAAAAATACATATAAAACAATGTAAATTTGTTTCAAAATACGAATACACATAAAATAACGTAGATTTCTATATAAATATATATACAAAATACACATAAAATTAAGTAAATACGTATAAAAATAGATATACAAAATACACATAGAATAATGTAAAATTGTTTAAAAAAAAATAAACAATATAAATAAAATAATGTAAATTTGTATGAAAATAAAAATGCAAAATACCCATAAAATAAAGCATATTTTTTTAAAAATACATATACAAAAATACAAATAGCATAATTAAATTTGTATTAAAATTAATATACAGAATGCATATACAATAAGGTAAATTTGTATTGAAAAAATATGCAAAATACACATAAAACAGTGTAAATTTATTTCAAAATCTAAATACGAATACTCATAAATCATCGCAGATTTCTATAGAAATATATATACAAAATACACATCAAATGATGTAAACACGTATAAAAATATATATAAAATACACATTAAATAATGTAAATTCGCGTCAAAATAAATAAACAAAATATCAATAAAAGAATGTGTATTTGTATGAAAATAGATATACAATATACACATAAAATCACCTAAATTTGAATAAAACTATATACAAAACTACACAAAAATAATTTTAATTTGTATGAAAATAAATATACAAAATACACATAAAATTAGGTAAATCTGTATTGAAATACATTTACAAAATACACATAAAATAATGTAAATTTGAATGAAAATATATAAACAAATACACTTAAAATAACGTAAATTTGTTTAAAATATATATAAAAAATACACATTAAATAATGTAAATATGTATAAAAAAATATATACAAAACACAAATAGAATAATATAAAATCGTATCAAAATAAATACACAGAATATTAATAAAATAATGTAAATTTGTATGAAAATTAAGATGCAAAATACCCATAAAATAACGCATTTTTTATAAAAATATATATACCAAGACACACATATAATATTTGAATTTGTATTAAAATAAATATACAAAATGCACATACAATAAGGTAAATTTGTATTGAAATAGATATGCAAAATACATATAAAACAATATATATACGAATACACATAAAATAACGTAGATTTCTATGAAAATAAATATACAAAATACACATCAAGTGAAGTAAATACGTATAAAAAAAGGTATACAAAATACACATAAAATAATGTAAACTCGTATCAAAATAAATAAACAAAATACTAATAAAAGAATGTGTATATACAAAATACAAATAAAATAACGTAAATTTATATAAAACTATATGCAAAAATACACAAAAGTAATTAAATTTGTGTGAAAATAGATATACAAAATACATGTGTATTTTGTATATTTATTTTCATACAAATTGAAATTATTTTTGTTTATTTTTTTATATATTTTCATACAAATTTTCGTTATTTTATGTGTATTTTGTATATTTATTTTTTCTACAAATATACGTTCTTTTATCTGAATTTTGTTTATTGAATTTGAAACGAATTTACCTTATTTTGTATATCAATTTTCATACAAATTAAAATACTTCTGTGTATTTTTGTTTATAGTTTTATATAAATTTACGTTATTTTATGTGTATTTTGTATATTTATATTTATACAAATACACATTCTTTTATTGGTATTTTGTATATTTATTTTGATGCGAATTTACATTATTTTATGTGTATTTTGTATACATTTTTTTTATTCGTATTTACCTCATTTTATGTGTATTTTGTATATATATTTTTATAAAAATCTACGTTATTTTATGTGTATTCGTATATATATTTTGAAACAAATTTACATTGTTTTATATGTATTTTGCATATCTATTTCAATACATATTTACCTTAATGTATGGGTTTTTTATATATTTATTTTAATACAAATTTTTTTTTTTTATGTGTACTTTGGTATATATGGTAAGGTAAATTTGTATTGAAAGAGATATTCAAAAATACATATAAAACAATGTAAATTTGTTTCAAAATATATATACGAATACACATAAAATAACGTAGATTTCTATAAAAATATATACAAAATACACATAAAATGAAGTAAATACGTATAAAAAAATGAATACAAAATACACATAAAAATCGTATCAAAATAAATAAATAAAATACCAGTAAAAGAATGTGTATTTGTATAATTATAAAAATACAAAATACACAAAAAATATCGTAAATTTATATAAAACTATATACAAAAATAGACAGAAGTAATTAAATTTGTATGAAAATATATATACAAAATACAGCTAAAATAAGCTAAATTTGAATTGAAATGTACATACAAAATACATAAAATAATGTAAATCTGTATCAAAATATTTATACAAATACATATAATAACGTAGATTTGTTTAAAAATATATAAACAAAATACACATTAAGTAATGTAAATACGTATAAAAAATATGTACAAAATACACATATAATCATGTAATTCGTATCAAAATAAATAAGCAAAATTGCAATAAAATAATGTAAATTTGTATGAGAAAACATATACAAATAACGCAAATTTCTATAAAAATATATGTACAAAAATGCACATAAAATAAAGTAAATTTGCATTAAAATATATATACAAAACACACACTAACTAATGTAAATCCGGACATAAAATAAAATAAATTTGTATAAAACTATATACAAAAACACACAAAAAATATGCTAAATTTGTTTGAAAAGAAATATACAAAATACACATAAAATTAGGTAAATTTGTATTGAAATACATATACAAAATACACATCAAATAATGTAAATTTGAATGAAAATATATAAACAAATACACTTAAAATAACGTAAATTTGTATAAAATATATATGCAAGATACACATTAAATAATGTAAATGTGTATAAAAAAATATACAAAAAACAAATAGAATAATGTAAAATCGTATCAAAATAAATACACAGAATATCAATAAAATAATGTAAATTTGTATGAAAATAAAGATGCAAAATTCCCAAAAATTATCGCATTTTTTATAAAAATATATTTACCAAAATACACATAAAATATTTAAATTTGTATTGAAATAAATATACAAAATGCATATACAGTAAGGTAAATTTGTATTGAAAGAGATATTCAAAAATACATATAAAACAATGTAAATTTGTATCAAAATATATATACGAATACACATAAAATAAAGTAAATTTCTATAGAAATATATATACAAAATACATATCAAATAATGTAAATTCGTGTCAAAATAAATAAACAAAATATCATGGAAAGAATGTGTATTTGTATGAAAATAGATAATAGATAATAAATTTGTATAAAATATATATGCAAGATACACATTAAATAATGTAAATATGTATAAAAAAGTATATACAAAAAACAAATAGAATAATGTAAAATCGTATCAAAATAAATACACTGAATATTAATAAAATAATGTAAATTTGTATGAAAATAAAGATGCAAAATTCCCATAAAACAGCGCATTTCTTATAAAAATATATATACCAAAATACACATAAAATATTTAAATTTGCATTGAAATAAATATACAAAATGCACATACAATAACGTAAATTTGTATTGAAAGAGATATGCAAAAATACATATAAAACAATGTAAATTTATTTCAAAATATATATACGAATACAAATAAAAAAACGTTGATTTCTATAAAAAAATATATATATACAAAATACACAAAAAGTAAGTAAATACGTACAAAAAAATGTATACAAAATACATATAAAATAATGTAAATTCGAATTAAAATAAATAAACAAAATACCAATAAAAGAATGTGTATATGGATAAATATAAATATACAAAATACACATACAAAATAAACAAAATAAGGTAGATTTGTAATAAAATATATGTACAAAATACACATAAAATAATGTAAATTTATATTAAAAATATATATACAAATACACATAAAATACCATGAATTTATATAAAAATATATTTTCAAAATAAATATTAAATAATGTAAAAGCGTATAAAAATATATATACAAAGTTCGTATAAAATAATGTAAATTTGTATCAATATAAATCAACAAAACACCAATAAAATAATATATATTTGAATGAAAATAAATTTACAAAATACACATAACATAACTAAAATTTGTATTAAAATATATACAAAAATACATAAAAATAATTTGAGTTTGTATGAAAATAGATATATAAAATACTCATAAAACTAGGTAAATTTCTTTTGAAATGTATATACAAAATAGCCATGAAATATTGTAAATTTGTCAAAATATATAAACAAATACACATAAAATAACGTAAATTTGTATGAAAAATATATACAAAATACACATAGAATAATGTCAATTCGTATCAAAATGAATGAGCAGAATATCAATAAAATAATGTAAATTTGTATGAAAATAAAGATGCAAAATACCCAAAAAATAAAGCATATGTTTATAAAAATACAGATACAAAAATACACATCGAATAATTAAATTTGTATTAAAATTAATATACAAAATGCGTATATAATAATGTAAATTTGTATTGAAAAAATATGCAACATACACGTTTACTCATACAAATTTATATTATTTTATTGGTATTCTGTTTATTTATTTTGATACGAATTACATGATTATATGTGTATTTTGTACATATTTTTTTTATACGTATTTACATTATTTAATGTGTATTTTGTTTATATATTTTCATACAAATTTACGTTATTATATGTGTATTTGTATAAATATTTTGATACAAATTTATTGATTTCATGTATTTTGTATATATATTTTAATTCAAATTTAGCTTTGTATATATTTTCATACATATTTAATTACTTCTGTGTATTTTTGTATATAGTTTTATATAAATTTACGTTATTTTATGTGTATTTTGTATATTTATATTTATATAAATACACATTCTTTTATTGGTATTTTTTTTATTTATTTTAATACGAATTTACATTATTTTATATGTATTTTGTATACATTTTTTTATACGTATTTACTTCATTTTATGTGTATTTTGTATATATATTTTTATAGAAATCTACGTTATTTTATGTGTATTCGTATATATATTTTGAAACAAATTTACATTGTTTTATATGTATTTTGCATATCTATTTCAATACAAATTTACCTTATTGTATGTGTTTTTTGTATATTTTTTTTAATACAAATTTAATTTTTTGATGTTTTTTTTTTATTATATATATTTTTATAAATAAAAAAAAGCGTAATTTTATGGGTTTTCCTTCTTTATTTTCATACACATTTACATTATTTATTTGTATTTTGTACATATTTCAATACAAATTTACCTAATTTTAGGTGTATTTTGTATATTTATTTTCATACAAATTTAAAATATTTTTGTGTATTTTCGTATATAGTTTGATACACATTTAAGTTATTTTATGTGTATTTTGTATATCTATTTTCATACAAATACACATTCTTTTATTGATATTTTGTTTATTTATTTTGACGCGAATTTACATTATTTAATGTGTATTTTTTATAAATATTTTTATACTTATTTACATCATTTCATGTGTATTTTGTATAGTTTTAAACAAATTTATATTATTTAATGTGTATTTTGTATATATATATATATATATATATATATATATATACATATATATATATATATATATATATATATATATATATATATATATATATATATATATATATATATATATATATATATATATATATATATATATATATATATATATATATATATATATATATATATATATATATATATATATATATATATATATATATATATATATATATATATATATATATATATATATATATATATATATATATATATATATATATATTTATACAAATACACATTCTTTTATTGGTATTTTGTTTATTTATTTTGATTTATTCTACCTCTTAAATTACGCCGCAATGTTGCCTCTCTTTCTATCTTCTATCGATATTTCCACGCTGACTGCTCTTCTGAACTTGCTAACTGCATGCCTCCCCCCCTCCCGCGGCCCCGCTGCACTCGACTTTCTTCTCATGCTCATCCCTGTACTGTCCAAACCCCTTATGCAAGAGTTAACCAGCATCTTCACTCTTTCATCCCTCACGCTGGTAAACTCTGGAACAATCTTCCTTCATCTGTATTTCCTCCTGCCTACGACTTGAACTCTTTCAAGAGGAGGGTATCAGGACACCTCTCCTCCCGAAACTGACTTATCTTTCGGCCACCTCTTTGGATTCTTTTTAGGAGCAGCGAGTAGCGGGCTTTTTTTTTTTATTAATGTTTACTTTTTTGTGCCCTTGAGCTGTCTCCTTTGCTGTAAAAAAAAAAAAAAAAAAAAAAAAACTAATTTACATTATTTTATGTGTATTTTGTATACATTTTTTATACGTATTTACTTAATTTTATGTGTATTTTGTATATATATTTTTATAGAAATGTACCTTATTTCATGTGTATTCGTATATATATTTTCAAACAAATTTACATTGTTTATATCTATTTTGCATATCTATTTTTGTGTATTCTGTATTTATTTTTATTATACATAGAATAATGTAAAATCGTATCAAAATAAGTACACAGAATATAAATAAAATAATTTAAATTTGTATGAGAATAAAGATGGAAAATACCCATAAGATAAAGCATATTTTATTTAAAAAATATATATACAAAAATACACATAGAATAATTAAATTTGTATTAAAATTTACATAAAAAATGCACATATATTAAGGTAAATTTGTATTGAAAAAATAAAAAAATAAACATAAAACAGTGTAAATTTGTTTCAAATAATATATACGAATACACATAAAATAACGTAGATTTCTATAGAAATATATATACAAAATACACATGAAATTATGTAAATACGTATAAAAATATATATAAAATACATATTAAGTAATGTAAATTCGTGTCAAAATAAATAAACAAAATATCATGAAAAGAATGTGTATTTGTATGAAAATAAATAATAGATAATAAATTTGTATGAAATATATATGCAAGATACACATTAAATAATGTAAATATGTATAAAAAATATATATACAAAAAACAAATAGAATAATGTAAAATCGTATCAAAATAAATACACCGAATAATAATAAAATAATGTAAATTTGTATGAAAATAAAGATGCAAAATTCCCATCAAATAGCGCATTTCTTATAAAAATATATATAAAAAAATAAAAATAAAATATTTAAATTTGTATTGAAATAAATATACAAAATGCACATACAATAAGGTAAACTTCTATTGAAAGAGATATGCAAAAATACATATAAAACAATGTAAATTTGTTTCAAAATATATATACGAATACACATAAAATAACGTAGATTTCTATAAAAATATATATACAAAATACACATAAAATTAGGTAAATACGTATAAAAAAATGTAAACAAAATACACATAAAATAATATAAATTCGAAACAAAATAAATATACAAAATACCAATAAAAGAATGTGTATTTGTTCTGTGTATTTTTGTATATAGTTTTATACAAATTTACGATATTTTATGTGTATTTTGTATATTTATATTTATACAAATACACATTCTTTTACTGGTATTTTGTTTATTTATTTTGATACGATTTTTATGTGTATTTTGTATTCATTTTTTATACGTATTTACTTCATTTTATGTGTATTTTGTATATATTTTTATAGAAATCAACGTTATTTTATGTGTATTCGTATATATATTTTGAAACAAATTTACATTGTTTTATATGTATTTTGCATATCTATTTCAATACAAATTTACCTTACAGTATGTGCATTTTTTATATTTATTTTAATACAAATTTTAATATTTTATGTGTATTTTGGTATATATATTTTTATAAAAAATGCGTTATTTTATGGCTATTTTGCATCTTTATTTTCATTCAAATTTACATTATTTAATTAATATTCTGTGTATTTATTTTGATACGATTTTACATAATTCTATTTGTGTTTTGTATATATTTTTTTATACATATTTACATTATTTAATTAGTATTTTGTATATATATTTGATACAAATTTACGTTATTTTAAGTGTATATGTTTATATATTTTCATTCAAATTTCCATTATTTTATGTGTATTTTGTATATGTATTTCAATACAAATTTACCTAATTTTATGTGTATTTTGTATATTTATTTTCAAACAAATTTAAATTATTTTTGTGTATTTTTGTATATAGCTTAATACAAACTTAGGTTATTTTATGAGTATTTTGTATATCTATTTTCATACAAATGCACATTCTTTTTTTGATATTTTGTTTATTTATTTTGACGAGAATTTAAATTATTTAGTGTGTATTTTGTATATATATTTTTATACGTATTTACATCATTTCATGTGTATTTTGTATATATATTTCTATAGAAATCTACGTTATATTATGTGTATTCGTATATAGGTTTTTAAACAAATTTACACTTTTATGTGTATTTTGCATATTTTTTCAATACAAATTTACCTTATTGTATATGCATTTTGTATATTAATTTTAATACAAATTTAATTATTCTATGTGTATTTTTTATATGTATTTTTATAAAAATATGCTTTATTTTATGGGTATTTTGCATCTTTATTTTCATACAAATTTACGTTATTTTATTGATATTCTGCTCATTCATTTTGATACGATTTGACATTATTTTATGTGTATTTTGTATATATTTTTCATACAAATTTACGTTATTTTATGTGTATTTGTTTATATATTTTGACACAAATTTACAATATTTTATGGGTATTTTGTATATATATATCAAAAGAAATTTACCTAATTTTATGTGTATTTAGAATATCTATTTTCATACAAACTCAAATTATTTATATGTATTTTAGTATATATTTCAATACAAATTTTAGTTATGTTATGTGTATTTTGTAAATCTATTCTCATTCAAATATATATTATTTTATTGGTATTTTGTTGATTTATATTGATACGAATTTACATTATTTTATATGAACTTTTTATATATATTTTTATACGCATTTACATTATTTAATATTTATTTTGAATATATAATTTTATAGAAACTCATGTTATTTCATGTGTTTTTGTATATATATTTTCATATAAATTTACATTATTTCATGTGAATTTTGTACATATATTTCATTACAAATTTACCTTATTTTATGTTTAATTTGTATGTGTATTTTGTACATTTATATTTATATACGTTTACTCATACAAATTTATATTATTTTATTGGTATTTTGTTTATTTATTTTGATACGAATTACATGATTATATGTGTATTTTGTACACATTTTTTTATACGTATTTACATTATTTAATGTGTATTTTGTTTATATATTTTCATACAAATTTACGTTATTACGTGTGTATTTGTATAAATATTTTGATTCAAATTTACTTGATTTCATGTATTTTGTATATATATTTCAATTCAAATTTAGCTTATTTTCTGTGTATTTTGTATATATTTTCATGCAAATTTAATTACTTCTGTGTATTTTTGTATATAGTTTTATATAAATTTACGTTATTTTATGTGTATTTTGTATATTTATATTTATAAAAATACATATTCTTTTATTGGTATTTTGTTTATTTATTTTGATACGAATTTACATTATTTTATGTGTATTTTGTATACATTTTTTTATACGTATTTACTTCATTTTATGTGTATTTTGTATATATATTTTTATAGAAATCTACGTTATTTTATGTGCATTCGTATACATATTTTGAAACAAATTTACATTGCTTTATATTTATTTTGCATATCTATTTCAATACAAATTTCCCTTATTGTACATATAAAACAATGTAAATTTGTTTCAAAATATATATACGAATACACATAAAATAACGTAGATTCTATAAAAATATATATACAAAAAACACATAAAATTAAGTAAATACGTATAAAAAAATGTAAACAAAATACACATAAAATAATGTAAATTCGAAACAAAATAAATAAACAAAATACCAATAAAAGAATGTGTATTTGTATAAATATAAATGTACAAAATACAGATACAAAATAAACATAAAATAAGGTAAATTTGTAATGAAATATATGAACAAAATACACATAAAATAATGTAAATTTATATGAAAATATATATACAAATACACATAAAATACCATAAATTTGTATAAAATTATATATTCAAAATAAATATTATATATGAAAAGTATATAAAAAATAATGTAAATTCGTAGCAATATAAATCAACAAAATACCAATAAAATAATATATATTTGAATGAAAATAGATTTACAAAATACACATAACCTAACTAAAATTTGTATTGAAATATATACAAAAATACATAAAAATAATTTGAGTTTGTATGAAAATAGATATTCAAAATACACATAAAACTAGGTAAAAAATCTTTTGAAATATATATACAAAATACCCATAAAATATTGTAAATTTGTGTCAAAATATATAAACAAATAGACATAAAATAACGTAAATTTGTATGAAAAATACATATAGAATAATGTCAAATCGTATCAAAATGAATGAGCAGAATATCAATAAAATAACGTAAATTTGTATGAAAATAAAGATGCAAAATACCCATAAAATAAAGCATATTTTTATAAAAATACATATAGAAAAATACACATAGAATAATTAAATTTGTATTAAAATTAATATACAAAATGCATATACAATAAATTTAAATTTGATTATATTAAATGAAATAAATATACAAAATAAACATAAAATAAGATAAATTTGTAATAAAATATATGTAAGAATACACATAAAATAATATAAATTTATATGAAAATATATATACAAATACACATAAAATAACATGAATTTGTATAAAATTTGTTTCAAAATATATACGAATACACACAATAAAATAACGTAAATTTTTATGAAAATGTATATATAAAATACACATAAAATAATTTAAATACGTAGAAAAATATATATACAAAATACACATAAAATAATGTAAATTCGTAAAAAATTAAATACACAAAATTCCAATAAAAGAATGTATATTTGTAGGAAAATATGTATACAAAAAACAATTAAAATAACTAAAATTTTTATAAAAATATATACAAAAATACACAAAAATATTTTAAATTTGTTTGAAAATAGATATGCAAAATACACATAAAGCTAGGCAAATTTGTATTGAAATACATATACAAAACTCACATGAAATAATGTAAATTTGTATGAAAATATATAAACAAATACATATAAAATAACGTAAATTTGGATAAAATATATATACAAAATATACATTAAATATTTTAAATATGTATAAAATATATTATATTATATATATTTTTATTGATATTTGCGTTATTTATGTGTATTTTGTATATGTTTTCTCATAGAAATTTACATTATTTTATTGGTATTTTGTCTATTTATTTTGATACGAATTACATGATTATTTGTGTATTTTGTACATTTTTTTATACGTATTTACATTATTTAATGTGTATTTTGTTTATATATTTTTATACAAATTTACGTTATTATATGTGTATTTGTATAAGTATTTTGATACAAATTTACATTATTTTATGTATTTTGTATATATATATATCAATTCAAATTTAGCTTATTTTATGTGTATTTTGTATATCTATTTATTTTAATACAAAATCAAATATTTTATGTTTTTTCTTATATATATTTTTATAAAAAAATGCGTTATTTTATGGGTATTTTGCATCTTAATTTTCATACAAATTTACATTATTTTATTAATATTTTCTGTATTTATTTTGATACGATTTTACATTATTTTATTTGTGTTTTGTATATATTTATTTATACATATTTACATTATTTAATGTGTTTTTTTGTATATATGTTTGATACAAATTTACGTTATTTTAAGTCTATATGTTTATATATTTTCATTCAAATTTACATTATTTTATGTGTATTTTGTATATGTTTTTCAATATAAATTTACCTAGTTTTATTTGTTTTTTGTACATTTATTTTCATACAAGTTTATATTATTTTTGTGTATTTTTGTATATAGTTTTATACAAATTTTGATTATTTTATGTATATTTTGTATATCTATTTTCATACAAATACACATTCTTTTCATGACATTTTCTTGATTTATTTTGACACGAATTAACATTATTTAATGTGTATTTTGTATATATATTTTTATACGTATTTACATTATTTCAAGTGTATTTTGTATATATATTTCTATAGAAACCTGCGTTATTTTATGTGTATTCGTATATATATTTTGAAACAAATTTACATTGTTTTATGTGTATTTTGCATATTTTTTTAATACAAATATACCTTATTGATGTGCATTTTGTATATTAATATTAATACAAATTTGATTAATCTATGTGTATTTTTGTATATGTATTTTTATAAAAATATGCTTTATTTTATGGGCATTTTGCATCTTTATTTTCATACAAATTTACATTATTTTATTGATATTCTGTGTATTTATTTTGATATGATTTTACATTATTCTATGTGTATTTTGTATATATATTTTATATAAAATGTATTTGTTTTCATTTCATACAAATCTACATTATTTTATGTGTTTTTTGTACATGTATTTAAATACAAATTTAACTAGTTATATGTGTATTTTGTATATCTATTTTGTATGTATATTTTCATAGAAATTTACTCTATTTTATTAGTATTCGTATATATATTTTGATACAAATTTACATTATTAATGTGTATTTTGCAAATCTATTTCAATACAAATTTACTTTATTGTACGTGCATTTTGTATATTTATTTTAATACAAATTTAATTATTTTATATGTATTTTTGTATATATATTTTTATGCAAATATGCGTTATTATATGGATATTTTGCATCTTTATTTCCATACAAATTTACATTATTTTATTGATATTCTCTTTATTTATTTTGATACGATTTAACATTATTCTATGTGTTTTTTGTATATATATATATATATATATATATATATATATATATATATATATATATATATATATATATATATATATATATATATATATATATATATATATATATATATATATATATATATATATATATATATATATATATATATATATATATATATATATATATATATATATATATATATATATATATATATATATATATATATATTTAGATTATTTAATGTTCATTTTGTATATATATTTTATCCAAATTTACATTATTTTATGTGTATTTGTTTATATATTTTCATACATATTTACATTATTTGAAGTGTTTTTTGTATATATATTTTTCAACGTATTTAAATTATTTCATGTGTATTTTGTATATACATTTTCATAAAAAAATTACGTTATTTTATTGTGTGTATAAATATATATTTTGATACAAATTTAATACAAATTCATGTTATTTAATGTGTATTTGTATATATATTTTCATACAAATTTATATTATTTTATGTGTATTTTTTCATATATTTCATTACAAATTTACCTAATTTTATGTTTATTTTGTATATTTATTTCATTCAATTTTAAATTATTTTATGTGTATATTTGTATTTGTATTTAGGTTATTTTATGTGTATTTTGTATATATATTTTCATCCAAAATTACATTATTTTATTGGTATTTCTTAATTTAATTCGATACGAATTTAGATTATTTCATAGGTATTTTGTATACATATTTTTATACTCATTTACATTATCTAATGTGTGTTTTGTATATATATTTTTATGCAAATTTATCTAATGTTCATTTTTGAACATATATTTTTATAGAAATTTGCGTTATTTTATGTATATAGTTTTATATAAATTTATTTTATGTGCATTTTGTATATTTATATTTATACAAATTCACATTCTTTTATTGGTATATTGTTTATTTACATTTATACGAATTTACATTATTTTATGTGGATTTTGTATACATTTTTTTATACGTATTTACTTAATTTTGTGTGTATTTTGTATATATGTTTTTATAGAAATCTACGTTATTTTATGTGTATTCGTATATATATTTTGAAACAAATTTACATTATTTTATAAGTATTTTGCATATCTATTTCAATACAAATTTACCTTATTGTAGTGCATTTTGTATATTTATTTTAATACAAGTTCAAATATTTTATGTGTATTTTGGTATCAATAATTTTTATAAAAAATGCGTTATTTTATAGGTATTTTGCATCTTAATTTTCATTTTATATGTACTTAGTATAGATATTTTTATACACTCTTACATTATTTAATATTTATTTTGAATATATATTTTCATACAAATTCATGGTATTTTATGTGTATTTGTATATATATTTTCATATAAATTTACATTATTGTATGTGTATTTTGTACATATATTTTATTACAAATCTACCTTATTTTATATTTATTTTGTATGTGTATTTTGTATATTTAGATTTATCCAAATACACATTCTTTTATTGGTATTTTGTTTATTTATTTAAATCGAATTTACATTATTTTATGTGTATTTTGTATACATTTTTTTATATGTATTTACTTAATTTTATGTGTATATTGTATATATGTTTTTATAGAAATCTACGTTTTTTTATTTGTATTCGTATATATATTTTGAAACAAATTTACATTGTTTTATATGTATATTTGCATATCTCTTTCAATACAAATTTACCTTATTGTATGTGCATTTTGTATATTTATTTCAATACAAATTTAAAAATTTTATGTGTATTTTGGTATATATATTTTTATAAGAAATGCGCTATTTTATGGGAATTTTGCATCTTTATTTTCATACAAATTTACATTATTTTATTAATACTCGGTGTATTTATTTTGATACGATTTTATATTATTCTATTTGTTTTTTGTATATACTTTTTTATACATATTTACATTATTTAATGTGTATCTTGCATATAAATTTTATACAAATTTATTATCTATTATCTATTTTCATACAAATACACATTCTTTTCATGATATTTTGTTTATTTATTTTGACACGAATTTACATTATTTGATATGTATTTTGTATTTTTATACGTATTTACATAATTTCATATGTATTTTGTATATATATATATTTAATAGATATTCAAAATACACATAAAATAACCTAAATTTGTATCAAACTTTATACAAAAATACACAAAAATATTTTAAATTTGTATGTAAATAAATATACAAAATACACATATAATTAGGTAAATTTGTATGGAAATACATATAAAAAATTCACATAAAATAATGGAAGTTTGAATGAAAATACATAAACAAATACACTTAAAATAACGTAAATTTGTATAAAAAATATATACAAAACACAAATAGAATAATGTAAAATCGTATCAAAATAAATACACAGAATATTAATAAAGTAATGTAAATTTGTATGAAAATAAAGAGGCAAAATACCCATAAAATAACGCATTTTTTTATTTATAAAAATATATATACCAAAATACACAAAAAAATTAGATTTGTATTAAAATAAATATATAAAAAACACATACAATAAGGTAAAGTTGTATTGAAATAGATATGCAAAAGACATATAAAGCAATGTAAATTTGTTTCAAAATATGTATACGAATACACATAAAATAACGTAGATTTCTAAAAAAATATATACAAAAATACACATAAAATGAAGTAAATACGTATAAAAAATGTATTCAAAATACACATAAAATAATGTAAATTCGTATCAAAATAAATAAACAAAATACCAATAAAAGAATGTGTATTTGTATAAATATACAAAATACACATAAAATAACGTAAATTTATATAAAACTATATACAAAAATACACAGAAGTAATTAAATTTGTATGAAAATATATACAAAATACACACAAAATAAGCTAAATTTGAATTGAAATATATATACAAAATACATGAAATAAAGTAAATTTGTATCAAAATATTTATACAAATACACATATAATAACGTAAATTTGTATGAAAATATATAAACAAAATACACATTAAATAATGTAAATACGTATAAAAAAAATATGTACAAAATACACATATAATCATGTAATTTGTATCAAAATAAATAAACAAAATACCAATAAAATAATATAAATTTGTATGAGTAAACGTGTATGTTGCATATTATTTCAATACAAATTTACCTTATTATATATGCATTTTGTATTTTAATTTTAATACAAATTTAATTGTTCGATGTGTATTTTTGTATCTGTATTTTTATAAACATATGCTTTATTTTTTTTTTTTTTTTGCATCTTTATTTTCATACAAATTTACATTATTTTATTGATATTCTGTTCATTCATTTTGATACGAATTGACATTATTCTATGTGTATTTTGTGTATATTTTTCATACAAATTTACGTTATTTTATGTGTTTTTTTTTATATATTTTGAAACAAATTTACAATATTTTATGGCTATTTTGTATATACATTTCAAAAGAAATTTACCTAGTTTTATGTGTATTTTGTATATCTATTTTCATACAAACTCAAATTATTTCTATGTATTTTTGTATATATTTTAATACAAATTTTAGTTATGTTATGTGTATTTTGTAAAATTATTTTCATTCAAATATATATTATTTTATTGGTGTTTTGTTGATTTATATTGATACGAATTTACATTATTTTATATGTACTTTGTATATATATTTTTATACCCTTTTACATTATTTAATATTTATTTTGAATATATATTTTTATACAAATTCATGGTATTTTATGTGTATTTATATATATATATATATATATATATATATATATATATATATATATATATATATATTTTTATATATATATATATATATATATATATATATATATATATATATATATATATATATATATATATATATATATATATATATATATATATATATATATATATATATATATATATATATATATATATTTTCATATAAATTTACATTATTTTATGTGTATTTTGTACATATATTTTATTACAAATCTACCTTATTTTATGTTTATTTTGTATATGTATTTTGTATATTTATATTTATCCAAATACACATTCTTTTATTGGTATTTTGTTTATTTATTTTAAATCGAATTTATATTATTTTATGTGTATTTTGTATACATTTTTTTATACGTATTTACTTAATTTTATGTGTATTTTGTATATATATTTTTATAGAAATCTAGTTTTTTTTATTTGTATTCGTATATATATTTTGAAACAAATTTACATTGTTTTATATGTATTTTTGCATATCTCTTTCAATACAAATTTACCTTATTGTATGTGCATTTTGTATATTTATTTCAATACAAATTTAAATATTTTATGTGTATTTTGGTATATATATTTTTATAAGAATTGCGCTATTTTATGGGAATTTTGCATCTTTATTTTCATACAAATTTACATTATTTTATTAATATTCGGTGTATTTATTTTGATACGATTTTACATTATTCTATTTTTTTTTTGTATACTTTTTTATACATTTTTACATTATTTAATGTGTATCTTGCATATATATTTTATACAAATTTATTATCTATTATCTATTTTCATACAAATACACATTCTTTTCATGATATTTTGTTTATTTATTTTGACACGAATTTACATTATTTGATATATATTTTGTATATATATTTTTATACGTATTTACATAATTTCATATGTATTTTGTATATATATTTCTATAGAAATCTACTTTATTTTATGTGTATTCGTATATATATTTTGAAACAAATTTACATTGTTTTATATGGATTTTTGAATATCTCTTTTAATACAAATTTACCTTACTGTATATGCATTTTGTATATTTATTTCAATACAAATTTAAATATTTTATGTGTATTTTCGTATATATATTTTTATAAAAAATGCGATAATTTTTGGGAATTTTGCATCTTTATTTTCATACAAATTTACATTATTTTATTGATATTCTGTGTATTTATTTTGATACGATTTTACATTATTCTATTTGTTTTTTGTATATATTTATTTATACACATTTGCATTATTTAAAGTGTATCTTGCATATATATTTTATATAAATTTACGTTATTTTAAGTGTATTTGTTTATATATTTTCATTCAAATTTACATTTATTTTAATTCGAAATTACATTATTTTATGTGTATTTTGTATACATTTTTTTATACGTATTTACTTAATTTTATGTGTATTTTGTATATATATTTTTATAGAAATCTATGTTTTTTTATTTGTATTCGTATATATATTTTGAAACAAATTTACATTGTTTTATATGTATTTTTGCATATCTCTTTCAATACAAATTTACCTTATTGTATGTGCATTTTGGATATTTATTTCAACGCAAATTTAAATATTTTATGTGTATTTTGATATATATATTTTTATAAGAAATGCTCTCTTTGATGGGAATTTTGCATCTTTATTTTCATACAAATTTACATTATTTTATTAATATTCGGTGCATTCATTTTGATACGACTTTACATTATTCTATTTGTTTTTTGTATATACTTTTTTATACATATTTACATTATTTAATGTGTATCTTGCATATATATTTTATACAAATTTATTATCTATTATCTATTTTCATAAAAATACACATTCTTTTCATGATATTTTGTTTATTTATTTTGACACGAATTTACATTATTTGATATGTATTTTGTATATATATTTTTATACGTATTTACATAATTTCATATGTATTTTGTATATATATTTCTATAGAAATCTACATTATTTTATGTGTATTCGTATATATATTTTGAAACAAATTTACATTGTTTTATATGTATTTTTGAATATCTCTTTCAATACAAATTTACCTTACTGTATATGCATTTTGTATATTTATTTCAAAACAAATTTAAATATTTTATGTGTATTTTGGTAAATATATTTTTATAAAAAATGCGATAATTTTTGGGAATTTTGCATCTTTATTTTCATACAAATTTACATTATTTTATTGATATTCTGTTTATTTATTTTGATACGATTTTACATTATTCTATTTGTTTTTTGTATATATATTTTTAATACACATTTACATTATTTAATGTGTATCTTGCATATATATTTTATACAAATTTACGTTATTTTAAGTGCATTTGTTTATATATTTTCATTCAAATTTACATTATTTGATGTGTATTTGTATATGTATTTCAATACAAATTTACTTAATTTTATGTGTATTTTGTATATTTCTTTTCAAACAAATTTAATTATTTTTGTGTATTTTTGTATATAGTTTTATACAAATTTAGGTTATTTTATGTACGCATTTACATTATTTAGTGTGTGTTTTGTATATATTTTTTTGCAAATTTACTTTATTTTATGTGCATTTTTGTACATATATTTTTTTTAGAAATTTGCGTTATTTGTATATGTTTTCTCATACAAATTTACATTATTTTATTGCTATTTTGTTTATTTATTTTGATACGAATTACATGATTATATGTGTATTTTGTACATATTTTTTATACGTATTTACATTACTTAATGAGTATTTTGTTTATATATTTTTAAACAAATCTACGTTATTATATGTATTTGTATAAATATTTTGATACAGATTTACATTATTTTATGTATTTTGTATGTACATTTCAATTCAAATTTAGCTTATTTTAGCTGTATTTTGTATATATATTTTCATACAAATTTAATTACTTCTGTGTATTTTTGTATATAGTTTTATACAAATTTACGATATTTTATGTGTATTTTGTATATTTATATTTATACAAATACACATTCTTTTACTGGTATTTTGTTTATTTATTTTGATACGATTTTTATGTATATTTTGTATTCATTTTTTTATACGTATATACTTCATTTTATGTGTATTTTGTATATATTTTTATAGAAATCTACGTTATTTTATGTGTATTTGTATATATATTTTGAAACAAATTTACATTGTTTTATATGTATTTTGCATATCTATTTCAATACAAATTTACCTTATAGTATGTGCATTTTTTATATTTATTTCAATACAAATTTTAATATTTTATGTGTATTTTGGTATATATTTTTTTTATAAAAAATGCGCTATTTTATGGCTATTTTGCATCTTTATTTTCATACAAATTTACACTATTTTATTAATATTCTGCGTATTTATTGTTGATACGACTTTACATTATTCTATTTGTGTTTTGTATGTATTTTTTTATACATATTTACATTATTTAATGTGTGTTTTGTATATATATTTGATACAAATTTACGTTATTTTATGTGTATATGTTTATATATTTTCATTCAAATTTCCATTATTTTATGTGTATTTTGTATATGTATTTCAATACAAATTTAGCTAATTTTATGTGTATTTTGTATATTTATTTTTATACAAATTTAAATTATTTTTGTGTATTTTTGTATATAGTTTTATACAAACAGGTTATTTTATGGGTATTTTGTATATCTATTTTCATACAAATACACATTCTTTTGTGGCTATTTTGTTTATTTATTTTGACGAGAACTTAAATTATTTAATGTGTATTTTGTATATATATATTTTTATACGTATTTACATCATTTCATGTGTATTTTGTATATATATTTCTATAGAAATCTACTTTATTTTATGTGTATTCGTACATAGATTTTTTAACAAATTTACACTTTTATGTGCATTTTGTATATTTTTTCAATACAAATTTACCTTATTGTACGTGCATTTTGTATATTAATTTTAATACAAATTTAATTATTCTATGTGTATTTTTGTATATGTATTTTTTAAAAAATATGCTTTATTTTATGGGTATTTTGCATCTTTATTTTCATACAAAATTACATTATTTTATTGATATTCTGTGTATTTATTTTGATACAATTTTACATTATTCTATGTATATTTTGTATATCTATTTTATACAAATGTACGTTATTTTATGTGAATTTGTTTTCATTTCATACAAATTTACATTATTTTATTATATATTCAAAATAAATATTAAATAATGTAAATGCGTATAAAAATATATATACAAAGTACATATAAAATAATGTAAATTCGTATAAATATAAATCAACAAAATACCAATAAAATAATATATATTTGAATGAAAATAGATTTACAAAATACACAGAACTTAACTAAAATTTGTATTGAAATATATACAAAAATACATATAAATAATTTGAGTTTGTATGAAAATAGATATTCAAAATACACATTAAACTAGGTAAATTTCTTTTGAAATATATATACAAAATACCCATAAAATATTGTAAATTTGTGTCAAAATATATAAACAAATACACATAAAATAACGTAAATTTGTATGAAAAATATATACAAAATACACATAGAATAATGTCAAATCGTATCAAAATGAATGAGCAGAATATCAATAAAATAACGTAAATTTGTATGAAAATAAAGATGCAAAATACCCATAAAATAAAGCAAATTTTTATAAAAATACATATACAAAAATACACTTAGAATAATTAAATTTGTATTAAAATTAATATACAAAATGCGTATACAATAAGGTAAATTTGTATTGAAAAAATATGCAAGATACACATAAAAATGTAAATTTGTTTAAAAATCTATATACGAATGCACATAATATAACGTAGATTTCTATAGAAATATATATACAAAATACACATGAAATGATGTAAATACGTATAAAAATATATATACAAAATACACATTAAATAATTTAAATTCTCGTCAAAATAAATAAACAAAATATCAATAAAAGAATGTGTATTTGTATGAAAATAGAGATACAAAATACTCATAAAATAACCTAAGTTTGTATAAAACTATATACAAAAACACACAAAAATGATTTAAATTTGTATGAAAATAAATATACAAAATACACATAAAATTAGGTAAATTTGTATTGAAATACATATACAAAATACACATAAAATAATGGAAATTTGAATGAAAATATATAAACATATACACTTAAAATAACGTAAATTTGTATCAAATATATTTACAAAATACTAATTAAATAATGTTAATATGTATAAAAAAAATATACAAAACACAAATAGAATAATGTAAAATCGTATCAAAATAAATACACAGAATATTAATTAAATAATGTAAATTTGTATGAAAATAAAGATGCAAAATAGCCATATAATAACGCATTTTTTATAAAAATATATATACCAAAATACACATAAAATATTAAAATTTGTATTAAAATAAATATAAAAAATGCACATACTGTAAGGTAAATTTGTATTGAAATAGATATGCAAAATACATATAAAACAATGTAAATTTGTTTCAAAATATATATACGAATACACATAAAATAACGTTGGATTCTATAAAAATATATACAAAATACACATAAAATGAAGTAAATACGTATAAAAAAATGAATACAAAATACACATAAAAATCGTATCAAAATAAATAAACAAAATACCATTAAAAGAATGTGTATTTGTATAAATAAAAATATACAAAATACACATAAAATATCGTAAATTTGTATAAAACTATATACAAAAATACACAGAACAAATACACATTCTTTTATTGGTATTTTGTTTATTTATAATGTTTCGAATTTATATTATTTTATGTGTATTTTGTTTACATTTTTTTATACGTATTTACCTAATTTTATGTGTATTTTGTATATATATTTTTTTTAGAAATCTACGTTATTTTATGTGTATTCGTATATATATTTTGATACAAATTTACATTGTTTTATATGTATTTTTGCATATCTCTTTCAATAGAAGTTTACCTTATTGTGTGTGCATTTTGTATATTTATTTCAATACAAATTTAAGTATTTTATGTGTATTTTGGTATATATATTTTTATAAGAAATGCGCTATTTGATGGGAATTTTGCATCTTTATTTTCATACAAATTTACATTATTTACTAATATTCGGTGTATTTATTTTGATACGATTTTACATTATTCTATTTGTTTTTTGTATATATTTTTTTTATACATATTTACATTATTTAATGTGTATCTTGCATATATATTTTGATACAAATTTATTATCTATTATTTATTTTCATACAAATACACATTCTTTTCATGATATTTTGTTTATTTATTTTGACAGGAATTTACATTACTTAATATGTATTTTATATATATATTTTTATACGTATTTACATAATTTCATGTGTATTTTGTATATATATTTATATACAAATCTACGTTAATTTATGTGTATTCGTATATATATTTTGAAACAAATTTACACTGTTTTATTTGTATTTTGCGTTTTTTTCTCAATACAAATTTACCTTATTATATGTGTGCATTTTGTATATTAATTTTAATACAAATTTAATTATTCTATGTGTATTTTTGTATATGTATTTTTTAAAAAAAATATGCTTTGTCTTATGGGTATATTGCATCTTTATTTTCATTCAAATTTAAATTATTTTATTGATATTCTGTGTACTTATTTTGATACGATTTTACATTATTCTATGTATAACAAAAATAAATACAGAATAGACAAAAATAGATATGCAAAATACATATAAACAATGTAAATTTGTTTCAAAATATATATACGAATTCATATGAAATAAAGAAGCTTTCTATAAAAATATATATACAAAATACACATAAAATTAAGTAAATACGTATAATAAATGTATACAAAATACACATAAAATAATGTAAATAAGTATTAATGTGTATTTGTATAAATATATATATATACAAAATACACATTAAATAATATAATTTTGTTTAAAACTATACAAAATACACATGAAATGATGTAAATACGTATAAAAATATATATATACAAAATACACATTAAATAATGTAAATTTGCGTCAAAATCAATAAACAATATAACAATAAAAGAATGTGTATTTGTATGAAAATAGATATACAAAATACGCATAAAATAACCTAAATTTGTATCAAACTATATACAAAAATACACAAAAATATTTTAAATTTGTATGAAAATAAATATACAAAATACACATAAAATTAGGTAAATTTGTATTGAAATACAGACACAAAATACACATAAAATAATGTAAATTTGAATGAAAATACATAAACAAATACACTTAAAATAACGTAAATTTGTATAAAAAAAATATGTACAAAACACAAATAGAATAATGTAAAATCATATCAAAATAAATACACAGAATATTAATAAAATAATGTAAATTTGTATGAAAATAAAGAAGCAAAATACCCATAAAATAACGCTTTTTTTTTATTTATAAAAATATATATACCAAAATACACATCAAAAAATTAAATTTGTATTAAAATAAATATACAAAAAACAAATACAATAAGGTAAATTTGTATTGAAATAGATATGCAAAATACATATAAAACAATGTAAATTTGTTTCAAAATATATATACGAATACACATAAAATAACGTAGATTTCTATAAAAATATATATACAAAATACACATAAAATGAAGTAAATACGTATAAAAAATGTATACAAAATACACATAAAATAATGTAAATTCGTATCAAAATAAATAAACAAAATACCAATAAAAGAATGTGTATTTGTATAAATATAAATATACAAAATACACATAAAATAACGTAAATTTATATAAAACTATATACAAAAATACACAGAAGTAATTAAATTTGTATGAAAATATATACAAAATACACACAAAATAAGCTAAATTTGATTTGAAATATATATACAAAATACATGAAATAAAGTAAATTTGTATCAAAATATTTATACAAATACACATATAATAACGTAAATTTGTATGAAAATATATAAACAAAATACACATTAAATAATGTAAATACGTATAAAAAATATGTACAAAATACACATATAATCATGTAATTCGTATCAAAATAAATAAACAAAATACCAATAAAATAATATAAATTTGTATGAGTAAACGTTTATGTTGCATATTTTTTCAATACAAATTTACCTTATTATATACGCATTTTGTATATTAATTTTTATTCAAATTTAATTATTCGATGTGTATTTTTGTATCTATTTTTTTAACATATGCTTTATTTTTTGGGCGTTTTGCATCTTTATTTTCATACAAATATACATTATTTTATTGATATTCTGCTCATTAATTTTGATAGAAATTGACATTATTCTATGTGTATTTTGTATATATTTTTCATACAAATTTACGTTATTTTATGTGTATTTGTTTATATATTTTGACACAAATTTACAATATTTTATGGGTATTTTGTATATACATTTCAAAAGAAATTTACCTAGTTTTATGTGTATTTTGTATATCTATTTTCATACAAACTCAAATTATTTCTATGTATTTTTGTATATATTTTAATACAAATTTTAGTTATGTTATGTGTATTTTGTAAATTTATTTTCATTCAAATATATATTATTTTATTGGTGTTTTGTTGATTTATATTGATACGAATTTACATTATTTTATATGTACTTTATATATATATATATATATATTTTTATACGCTTTTACATTATTTAATATTTATTTTGAATATATATTTTTATACAAATTCATGGTATTTTATGTGTATTTGTATATATATTTTTATATAAATTTACATTATTTTATGTGTATTTTGTACATATATTTTATTACAAATCTACCTTATTTTATGTTTATTTTGTATGTGTATTTTGTATATTTATATTTATCCATTTTATTTTATTTTATTGATATTCTGCTCATTCATTTTGATACGATTTGACATTATTCTATGTGTATTTTGTATATATTTTTTATACAAATTTACGTTATTTTATGTATTTTGTTTATATATTTTAAAGAAAACTACGTTTTTTATTTGTATTTGTATATATATTTTGAAACAAATTTACATTGTTTTATGTATTTTTTTAATAATTTTTTTACACAAATTATTTATATGTATTTTGTATATCTCTTTCAATACAAATTTAGTTATTGTATGTGTATTTTGTATATTTATTTTCATTCAAATATATAATATTTTATTGGTATTTTGTTGATTTATATTGATATGAAATACATTATTTTATATGAATTTTATATATATTTTCATACAAATTTACATTATTTAATATTTATTTTGAATATATATTTATACAATGTTCATTATTTTATTTGTATTTGTATATACTTTTTATATATATTTACATTATTTTATGTGTATCTTGCATATATATTTTATACAAATTTATTATGTGTATTTTGTACATTTATATTTATACAAATACACATTTTTTCATGATATTTTATTTATTTATTTTGGCACTAATTTATATTAATTTATGTGTATTTTGCATATATATTTTTATACGTATTCATCTAATTTATATGTATTTTGTATATATATTTTTATAGAAATCTACGTTATTTATGTGTATTCGTATATATATTTTGAAACAAATTTACATTGTTTTATATGTATTTTGAATATCTCTTTCAATACAAGTTTACCTTATTGTATATGCATTTTGTATATTTATTTCAATACAAATTTAAAAATTTTATGTGTATTTTGTATATATATTTTTATAAAAATGCGCTAATTTTTGGGAATTTTGCATCTTTATTTTCATTCAAATTTACATTATTTTATTGATATTCTGTGTATTTATTTTGATACGATTTTATATATATATATATATATATATATATATATATATATATATATATATATATATATATATATATATATATATATATATATATATATATATATATATATATATATATATATATATATATTTCTTTAATATATATATATATTTGATATGTATTTTGTATATGTATTTCAATACAAATTTACCTAATTTTATGTGTATTTTGTATATTTCTTTTCAAACAAATTTAAATTATTTTTTTGTATTTTTGTATATAGTTTTATACAAATTTAGGTTATTTTATTACGGATTTACATTATTTTGTGTGTGTTTTGTAAATATATTTTTATGCAAATTTACTTTATTTTATGTGCATTTTTGTACATATATTTTTATAGAAATTTGCGTTATTTATATATGTTTTCTCATACAAATTTACATTATTTTATTGCTATTTTGTTTATTTATTTTGATACGAATTACATTATTATATGTGTATTTTGTACATATTTTTTATACGTATTTACATTACTTAATGTGTATTTTGTTTATATATTTTTAAACAAATCTACGTTATTATATGTATTTGTATAAATATTTTGATACAGATTTACATTATTTTATGTATTTTGTATGTACATTTCAATTCAAATTTAGCTTATTTTAGCTGTATTTTGTATATATATTTTCATACAAATTTAATTACTTCTGTTTATTTTTTTATATAGTTTTATACAAATTTACGATTTTTTTTGTGTATTTTGTATATTTATAATTATACAAATTCACATTCTTTTACTGGTATTTTGTTTATTTATTTTGATACGATTTTCATGTGTATTTTGTATTCATTTTTTTTATACGTATTTACTTCATTTTATATGTATTTTGTATATATTTTTACAGAAATATACGTTATTTTATGTGTATTCGTATATATATTTTGAAACAAATTTACATTGTTTTATATGTATTTTTGAATATCTCTTTCAATACAAATTTACCTTACCATATATACCAAAATACACATAAAAAAATTAAATTTGTATTAAAATAAATATATATAAAACACATACAATAAGGTAAATTTGTATTGAAATAGATATGCAAAATACATATAAAACAATGTAAATTTGTTTCAAAATATATATACGAATACACATAAAATAACGTAGATTTCTATAAAAATATATATACAAAATACACATAAAATGAAGTAAACACGTATAAAAAAAATGTATACAAAATACACATAAAATAATGTAAATTCGTATCAAAATAAATAAACAAAATACCAATAAAAGAATATATATCTGTATAAATATAAATATACAAAATACACATAAAATAACGTAAATTTATATAAAACTATATACAAAAATACACAGAAGTAATTAAATTCGTATGAAAATAGATATACAAAATACAGATAAAATAAGCTAAATCTGAATTGAAATATAGATACAAAATACATGAAAAAAAGTAAATTTGTATCAAAATATTTATAGAAATACACATATAATAACGTAAATTTGTATGAAAATATATAAACAAAATACACATTAAATAATGTAAATACGTATAAGAAAATATGTACAAAATACATATAATCATGTAATTCGTATAAAAATAAATAAACAAAATACCAATAAAATAATATAAATTTGTATGAGTAAACGTGTATGTTGCATATTTTTTCAATACAAATTTACCTTATTATATACGCATTTTGTATATTAATTTTAATACAAATTTAATTATTCGATGTGTATTTTTGTATCTGTATTTTTATAAACATATGCTTTATTTTTTTAGTATTTTGCATCTTTATTTTCATACAAATTTACATTATTTTATTGATATTCTGCTCATTCATTTTGATACGAATTGACATTATTCTATGTGTATTTTGTATATATTTTTCATACAAATTTACGTTATTTTATGTGTATTTGTTTATATATTTTGACACAAATTTACAATATTTTATGGGTATTTTGTATATACATTTCAAAAGAAATTTACCTAGTTTTATGTGTATTTTGTATATCTATTTTCATACAAACTCAAATTATTTCTATGTATTTTTGTATATATTTTAATACAAATTTTAGTTATGTTATGTGTTTTTTGTAAATTTATTTTCATTCAAATATATATTATTTTATTGGTGTTTTGTTGATTTATATTGATACGAATTTACATTATTTTATATGTACTTTGTATATATATTTTTATACGCTTTTACATTATTTAATATTTATTTTGAATATATATTTTTATACAAATTCATGGTATTTTATGTGTATTTGTATATATATTTTTTATAAATTTACATTACTTTATGTATTTTGTACATATATTTTTTACAAATCTACCTTATTTTATGTTTATTTTGTATATGTATTTTGTATATTTATTTTATCCAAATTCACATTCTTATATTGGTATTTTGTTTATTTATTTTAATTCGAATTGAAATTATTTTAGGTGTATTGTGTATACATTTTTTTATAAGTATTTACTCAATTTTATGTGTATTTTATATATATATATATATATATATATATATATATATATATATATATATATATATATATATATATATAAATATATATATATATATATATATATATATATATATATATATATATATATATATATATTTTTTATAGAAATCTACGTTTTTAATTTGTATTCGTATATATATTTTGAAACAAATTTACATTGTTTTATATGTATTTTGCATATCTCTTTCAAGACAAATTTACCTTATTGTGTGTGCATTTTGTATATTTATTTCAATGCAAATTTAAATATTTTATGTGTATTTTGGTATATATATTTTTATAAGATTACGAAAATTTGAATAAAAATATATACAAAAAACAAAAAATAAATTTCAATTTGTATGAAAATAGATATACAAAATACACATATTGGTTAAATTTGTATTTAAATGCATGTACAAAATACACATAAAATAATGTAAATTTGTATGAAATGAAAACAAATTCACATAAAATTCGCATCAAAATAAATAAACAAAATATCAAAAAAAGAATATGTATTTGAATGAAAATAGATATTAAAAATACACATGATAAATCCCAAATTTGTATCAAACTATATACAAAATACACAAAAATATTTTAAATTTGTATGAAAATAAATATACAAAATACACATAAAATTAGGTAAATTTGTATTGAAATACATACACAAAATCCACTTAAAATAATGTAAATTTGAATGAAAATACATAAACAAATACACTTAAAATAACGTAAATTTGTATAAAAAAAATATGTACAAAACACAAATAGAATAATGTAAAATCGTATCCAACTAAATCAACAAAATACCAATAAAGAATGTGTATTTGTAAATATAAATACAAAATACACATAAAATAACGTAAATTTATATAAAACTGATATGCAAAAATACAGAAGTAATTAAATTTGTATGAAAATATATACAAAATACACACAAAATAAGCTAAATTTGAATTGAAATATATATACAAAATACATGAACTAAAGTAAATTTGTATCAAAATATTTATACAAATTCACATATAATAACGTAAATTTGTATGAAAATATATAAACAAAATACACATTAAATAATGTAAATACGTATAAAGAAATATACAAAATACACATATAATAATGAAAATCGTATCAAAATTATTAAACAAAGTACTAATAAAATAATTTAAATTTGTATGAGTAAACGTTTATCTGAATTTTTTTCAATACAAATTTACCTTATTATATACGCATTTTGTATATTAATTTTAATATATGTGTATTTGAATATATATTTTGATACAAATTTACATTATTTTATGTATTTTCTATATATATTTCAATTCAAATTTAGCTTATTTTATGTGTCTTTTGTATATCTATTTTCATACAAATTTAATTATTTTTTGTTTATTTTTGTATATAGTTTTATACAATTTTACTTTATTTTATGTGTATTTTGTATATATATATTTATACAAGTAAACATTCTTTTATTGCCATTTAGTTTATTTATTTTGATACGAATTTACATTATTTTATGTGTATTTTGTATACATTTTCTTATACGTATTTACTCCATTTTATGTGTATTTTGTATATATATTTATTTAGAAATCTACGTTATTTTATGTGTATTCGTATATATATTTTGAAACAAATTTACATTGTTTTATGTGTATTTTGCATATCTATTTCAATACAAATTTACCTTATTGTATGTGCATTTTGTATATTTATTGTAATACAAATTTAAATATTTTATGTGTATTTTGGTATATATATTTTCATAAAAAATGCGTTGTTTTATGGGTATTTTGTATCTTTATTTTCATACAAATTTACATTATTTTATTAATATTCTGTGTATTTATTTTGATACTATTTTACATTATTCTTTTTGTGTTTTGTATATATTTTTTTGTACATATTTACATTATTCAATGTGTATTTTCTATATATATTTCATACAAATTTACGTTATTTTAAGTGTATTTGTTTATATATTTTCATTGAAACTTACATTATTTTATGTGTATTTTGTATATGTATTTTAATAGAAATTTAACTAGTTTTATATGTATTTTGTATATATATTTTTATACAAATTTAAACTATTTTTGTGTATTTTTTGAATAGAGTTTTATACAAATTTACAATATTTTATGTTTATTTTGTATATCTATTTTCATACAAATACACATTCTTTTATTGATATTTTGTTTATTTATTTTGATGCGAATTTACATAATTTATTGTGTATTGTGTATATATATTTTTATACGTATTTACGTCATTTCATGTGTATTTTGTATATATATTTCTATAGAAATATACGTTTTTTTTATGTGTATTCGTATATATATATTTTGAAACAAATATACATTGTTTTATGTGCATTTAGTATATTTTTTCAATACAAATTTCCCTTATTGTACGTGCATTTTGTATATTAATTTTAATACAAATTTAATTATTCTATGTGTATTCTTGTATATGCATTTTTTAAAAAAATATGCTTTATTTTATGGGTATTTTGCATCTTTATTTTCATACAAAATTACATTATTTTATTGATATTCTGTGTATTTATTTTGATACGATTTTACATTATTCTATGTATATTTTATATATCTATTTTATACAAATGTACGTTATTTTATGTGAATTTGTTTTCATTTCATACAAATTTACATTATTTTATGTGTATTTTGTACATGTATTTAAATACAAATTTAACTAATTATCTGTGTATTTTGTATATCTATTTTCATACAAATTTAAATTTATTTTTTTGTTTTTTTGTATATACTTTTATTTAAATTTTCGTAATTTTATGTGTATTTTGTATATTTATTTTCCTACTAATATACGTTCTTTTATCGGAATTTTGTTTATTTATTTTGATACGAATTTTCATTTTTTTAGGTGTATTTGATATATATATTTTTATACTTATTTACATAATTTTATATGTATTTTGAATATATATTTTCATAGAAATTTACTCTATATGTATATACAAAAAAACACAAAAATAATTTAAATTTGTATGAAAATAAATATACAAAATACACTTAAAATTAGGTAAATTTGTATTGAAATACATATACAAAATACACTTAAAATAATGTAAATTTGAATGAAATTATATAAACAAATACACTTAAAATGACGTTAATTTGTATAAAATATATATAGAAATAAAAAATTAAATAAAGTAAATATGTATTAAAAAATATATACAAAACACAAATAGTATAATATAAAATCGTATCAAAATATATACACAGATTATTAATAAAATAATGTACATTTGTATGAAAACTAAGATGCAAAATACCTATAAAATAACGCATTTTTTATAAAATTATATATACCAAAATACACATAAAATATTTGAATTTGTATTAAAATAAATATACAAAATGCACATAATGTAACGTAAATTTGTATGGAAATAGATATGCAAAACATATAAAACAATCTATATATCTTTCAAAATATATAAATGAATAAACATAAAAAAACTTAGATATATATATATATATATATATATATATATATATATATATATATATATATATATATATATATATATATATATATATATATATATATATATATATATATATATATATATATATATATATATATATATATATATATATATATATATACAAAATACAAATAAAATTAAGTAAATACGAATCAAAAATGTATACAAAATACACATAAAATTATGTAAATTCGTATAAATATAAATAAACAAAATACCAATAAGAGAATGTGTATTTGTATAAATATAAATATACAAAATGCACATAAAATAACGTAAATTTGTATAAAACTATATACAAAAATACACAGAAGTAATTAAATTTGTATGAAAATAGATATACAAAAAACTCACAAAATAAGCTAAATTTGAATTGAAATATATATACAAAATACATAAAATAAAGTAAATTCGTTTCAAAATCTTTTTAACAAATACACATATAATAACGTAAATTTTTAAAAAAATATATAAACAAAATACACATTAAGTAATGTAAATACGTATAAAAAAAATATTTACAAAATACACCAATAATCAAGTCATTCGTATCAAAATAAATAAACAAAAAACTAATTAAATAATGTAAATTTGTATGAGAAAACATATACAAAATACACATAAAATAACGTTTTAAGTTTCTATAAAAATATATGTACAAAAATGCACATAAAATTAGTTTACATAAAAAAATATATACAAAACACACATTAGATAATGTAAATGAGTATAAAAATATCTATACAAAATACCTATGAAATAATCTAAATTCGTATCGAGTTAAATTAAGAAAATAACAATAAAATAATGTAATTTTGGATGAAAATATATATAGAAAACACACATAAAATAACCTAAATACAAATACAAATATTCACATTAAATAATTTAAAATTGAATGAAATGAATATACAAAATAAACATAAAATAAGGTGAATTTGTAATAAAATATATATAAGAATACACATAAAATAATATAAATTTGTATGAAAATATATATACAAATACACATAAAATAACATGAATTTGTATAAAATTTGTTTCGAAATATATACGAATACACACAATAAAATAACGTAAATTTATATGAAAATGTATATATAAAATACACATAAAATAGTTTAAATACGTAGAAAAATATATATACAAAATACACATAAAATAATGTAAATTCGTAAAAAATTAAATACACAAAATTCCAATAAAAGAATGTATATTTGTAGGAAAATATAAATACAAAAAACAAATAAAATAACTAAAATTTGTATAAAAATATATACAAATATACACAAAAATAAATTGAATTTGTTTGAAAATAGATATGCAAAATACACATAAAGTTAGGCAAATTTGTATTGAAATACATATACAAAACTCACATAAAATAATGTAAATTTGTATGAAAATATATAAACAAATACATATAAAATCATGTAGATTTGGATAAAATATATATATACAAAATATACATTAAATATTTTAAATATGTATAAAAATATAATATATTATATATATTTTTATTGATATTTGCGTTATTTATGTGTATTTTGTATATGTTTTCTCATAGAAATTTACATTATTTTCTTGGTATTTTGTCTATTTATTTTGATACGAATTACATGATTATTTGTATATTTTTTACATTTTTTATACGTATTTACATTATTTAATGTGTATTTTGTTTATATATTTTATACAAATTTACGTTATTATATGTGTATTTGTATAGGTATTTTGATACAAATTTACATTATTTTATGTATTTTATATATATTTCAATTCAAATTTAGCTTATTTTATGTGTATTTTATATATATTTATTTTAAACAAAATCAAATATTTTATGTTTTTTTCGTATTTATATTTTATAAAAATGCGTTATTTTATGGGTATTTTGCATCTTAATTTTCATACATATTTACATTATTTTATTAATATTTTCTGTATATATTTTGATACGATTTTACATTATTTTATTTGTGTTTTGTATATATTTTTTTATACATATTTACATCATTTAATGTTTTTTTTTTGTATATATATTTGATACAAATTTACGGTTTTTTAAGTCTATATGTTTATATATTTTCATTCAAATTTACATTATTTTATGTGTATTTTGTATATGTATTTCAATACAAATTTACCTATTTTTATATGTTTTTTGTATATTTATTTTCATACAAGTTTAAATTATTTTTGTGTATTTTTGTATATAGTTTTATACAAATTTAGGTTATTTTATGTGTATTTTGTATATCTATTTTCATACAAATACACATTCTTTTCATGATATTTTGTTTATTTATTTTGACAGGAATTAACATTATTTAATGTGTATTTTGTATATATATTTTTATACGTATTTGCATTATTTCAAGTGTATTTTGTATATATATTTCGATAGAAATCTGCGTTATTTTATGTGTATTCGTATATATATTTTAAAACAAATTTACATTATTTTATGTGTATTTTGCATATTTTTTCAATACAAATTTACCTTATTGTATGTGCATTTTGTATATTAATTTTAATACAAATTTGATTAATCTATGTGTATTTTTGTATATGTATTTTTATAAAAATATGCTTTATTTTATGGGTATTTTGCATCTTTATTTTCATACAAATTTACATTATTTTATTGATATTCTGTGTATTTATTTTGATATGATTTTACATTATTCTATGTGTATTTTGTATATATATTTTGTATAAAATGTATTTGTTTTCATTTCATACAAATCTACATTATTTTATGTTTTTTTTGTACATGTATTTAAATACAAATTTAACTAGTTATATGTGTATTTTGTATATCTATTTTGTATGTATATTTTCATAGAAATTTACTCTATTTTATGAGTATTCGTATATATATTTTGATACAAATTTACTTTATTGATGTGTATTTTTGCATATCTATTTCAATACACATCAATTTGTATATTTATTTTAATACAAATTTAACTATTTTATATGTGTTTTTGTATATATATTTTTATGCAAATATGCGTTATTATATGGATATTTTGCATCTTTATTTTCATACAAATTTACAATATTTTATTGATATTCTCTTTATTTATTTTGATACGATTTAACATTATTCTATGAATATTTTGTATATTTTTTTTATACATATTTACATTATTTAATGTTCATTTTGTATATATATTTTATCCAAATTTACATTATTTTATGTGTATTTGTTTATCTATTTTCATACAAATTTACATTATTTTATGTGTTTTTTGTATTTATATTTTTCTACGTATTTAAATTATTTTATGTGTATTTTGTATATACATTTTCATAAAAAAATTACGTTATTTTATAGTGTGTATAAGTATATATTTTGATACAAATTTTATACAAATTCATGTTATTTAATGTGTATTTGTATATATATTTTCATACAAATTTATATTATTTTATGTGTATTTTTTCATATATTTCATTACAAATTTACCTTATTTTATGTTTATTTTGTATATTTATTTCATTCAATTTTAAATTATTTTATATGTATATTTGTATTTGTATTTAGGTTATTTTATGTGTATTTTGTATATATATTTTCATCCAAAATTACATTATTTTATTGATATTTTCTTAATTTAACTCGATACGAATTTAGATTATTTCATAGGTATTTTGTATGCATATTTTCATACTCATTTACATTATCTAAAGTGTGTTTTGTATATATATTTTTATGCAAATTTATTTTATGCTCATTTTTGTACATATATTTTTATAGAAATTTGCGTTATTTTATGTATATAGTTTTATATAAATTTACGTTATTTTATGTGCATTTTGTATATTTATATTTATACAAATACACATTCTTTTATTGGTATATTGTTTATTTACATTTATACGAATTTACATTATTTTATGTGTATTTTGTATACATTTTTTTATACGTATTTACTTAATATTATGTGTATTTTGTATATGTATTTTTATAGAAATCTACGTTATTTTATGTGTATTCGTATATATATTTTGAAACAAATTTACATTATTTTATATGTATTTTGCATATCTATTTCAATACAAATTTACCTTATTGTATGTGCATTTTGTATATTTATTTTAATACAAATTCAAATATTTCATGTGTATTTTGGTATCAATATTTTTATAAAAAATGCGTTATTTTATAGGTATTTTGCATCTTAATTTTCAAACAAATTTACATGATTTTATTAATATTCTGTGTATATATTTTGATACGATTTTACATTATTCTATTTGTGTTTTGTATATATTTTTTTATACATATATACATTATTTAATGTGTATTTTGATTATATATTTCATACAAATTTACGTTATTATATGTGTATTTGTTTATATATTTTCTTTCAAATTTACATTATTTTATATGTATTTTGTATATGTATTTCAATACAAATTAACCTAATTTTATGTGTATTTTGTATATTTCTTTTCATACAAATTAAAATTATTTTTGTGTATTTTTGTATATAGTTTTATACAAATTTAGGTTATTTTATGTACGCATTTACATTATTTAATGTGTGTTTTGTATATATATTTTTATTTTATATGTATTTGTATATGTTTTCTCATACAAATTTACATTATTTTATTGATATTTTGTTTATTTAGATTGATACGAATTACATGATTATATGTGTATTTTGTACATATTTTTTATACGTATTTACATTACTTAATGTGTATTTTGTTTATATATTTAAAAAAAAAAATTACGTTATTATATGTATTTTTATAAATATTTTGATACAAATTTACAATATTTTATGTATTTTCTAAATACATTTCAATTCAAATTTAGCTTATTTTATCTGTATTTTGTATATCTATTTTCATACGAATTTAATAGCTTCTGTGTATTTTTGTATATAGTTTTATACAAATTTACGTTATTTTATGTGTATTTTGTATATATATATTTATACAAATACACATTCTTTTATTGGTATTTTGTTTATTTATTTTGATACGAATTTACATTATTTTATGTGTATTTTGTATACATTTTCTTATACATATTTACTTCATTTTATGTGTATTTTCTTTATTTTTATACAAATCTACGTTATTTTATGTGTATTCGTATATATATTTTGAAACAAATTTACATTGTTTTATATGTATTTTGCATATCTATTTCAATACAGATTTACCTAATAGTATGTGTATTTTGTATATTTATTTTAATACAAATTAATTTTTTCATGTGTATTTTGGTATATATATATTTATAAAAAAATGCGTTATTTAATGGGTATTTTGCCTCTTTATTTTCATACAAATTTACATTGTTTTATTAATATTCAGTGTATTTATTTTGATACGATTTTATATTATTCTATTGTTGTTTTGTATATATTTTTTTTGTACATATTTACATTATTTAATGTGTATTTTGTATATTTTAAAACAAATTTACGTTATTTTATGCGCATGTTAAAATATTTTGATACAAATTTACATTATTTTATGTATTTTGTATATATATTTTAATACAAATTTAGTTTATTTTATGTATATTTTGTATATCTATTTTCATTCGTACCAAATTAATAAACAAAATAGCAATAAAATATTGTAAATTTGTATGAGAAAACATATACAAATACACATAAAATAACGCAAATTTTTAAAAAAATATATGTACAAAAATGCACATAAAATAAAGTAAATTTGCATAAAAATATATATACAAAACACACATTAAATAATGTAAATGCGTACATAATATAACCTATATTTGTATAAAACTATATACAAAAATACACAATTTTTTTTTAAATTTGTATGAAAAGAAATATACAAAATACACATAAAATTAGGTAAATTTGTATTGAAATACATATACAAAATACACATAAAATAATGTAAATTTGAATGAAAATATATAAACAAATACACTTAAAATAACGTAAATTTGTATAAAATATATATGCAAGATACACATTAAATAATGTAAATGTGTATAAAAAAATATATACAAAAAAGAAATAGAATAATGTAAAATCCTATCAATATAAATACACTGAATATCAATAAAATAATGTAAATTTGTATCAAAAGAAAGATGCAAAATTCCCATAAAATAGCGCATTTTTTATAAAAATATATATACCAAAATACACATAAAATATTTAAATTTGTATTGAAATATATATAAAAAATGCATATACAGTAAGGTAAATATGTATTGAAAGAGATATTCAAAAATACATATAAAACAAAGTTAATTTGTTTCAAAATATATATATACGAATACACATAAAATAACGTAGATTTCTATAGAAATATATATACAAAATACACATGAAATTATGTAAATACGTATAAAAATATATATACAAAATACATATCTAGGTAAATTCGTGTCAAAATAAATAAACAAAATATCATGAAAAGAATGTGTATTTGCATGAAAATAAATAATAGATAATAAATTTGTATGAAATATATATGCAAGATACACATCAAATAATGTAAATATGTAAAAAAAATATATATACAAAAAACAAATAGAATAATGTGAAATCGTAACAAAATAAATACACCGAATATTAATAAAATAATGTAAATTTGTATGAAAATAAAGTTGCAAAATTCCCATCAAATAGCGCATTTCTTATAAAAATATATATACCAAAATACACATAAAATATTTAAATTTGTATTGAAATAAATATACAAAATGCACATACAATAAGGTAAACTTGTATTAAAAGAGATATGCAAAATACATATAAAACAATGTAAATTTGCTTGAAAATATATACGAATACACATAAAATAATGTAGATTTCTATACAAATATATATGCAAAATACACATAAAATTAAGTAAATAAGTATAAAAATAGATATACAAAATACACATAGAATAATGTAAAATTGTTTAAAAAAATAAACAGAATATAAATAAAATAATGTAAATTTGTATGAAAATAAAAATGCAAAATACCCATAAAATAAAGTATATTTTTTATAAAAATACATATACAAAAATACACATAGCGTAATTAAATTTGTATTAAAATTAATATACAAAATGCATATACTATAAGGTAAATTTGTATTGAAAAAATATCCAAAATACACATAAAACAGTGTAAATTTATTTTAAAATCTGTATACGAATACTCATAAATCAACGTAGATTTCTATAGAAATATATATACAAAATACACATCAAATGATGTAAACACGTATAAAAATATATATATAAAATACACATTAAATAATGTAAATTCGCGTCAAAATAAATAAACAAAATATCAATAAAAGAATGTGTATTTGTATGAAAATAGATATACAATATACACGTTATTTTATGTGTATTCGTATATATATTTTGAAACAAATTTACACTGTTTTATTTGTATTTTGCGTTTTTTTTCAATACAAATTTACCTTTTTGTATGTGTGCATTATGTATATTAATTTTAATACAAATTTAATTATTCTATGTGTATTTTTGTATATGTATTTAAAAAAAATGCTTTATCTTATGGGTATTTTGCATCTTTATTTTCATACAAATTTAAATTATTTTATTGATATTCTGTGTACTTATTTTGATACGATTTTACATTATTCTATGTATAACAAAAATAAATATATACAAAAATACACAAAAATAATTTTAATTTGTTTGAAAATAGATATGCAAAATATGTGTATTTTGAATATATATTTCAATTCAAATTTAGCTTATTTTATGTGTATTTTGTATATATTTTCATAAAAATTTAATTACTTCTGTGTATTTTTGTATATAGTTTTATATAAATATACGTTTTTTATGTGTATTTTGTATATTTATATTTATACAAATACACATTCTTATATTGGTATTTTGTTTATTTATTTTGATACGAATTTACATTATTTTATGTGTATTTTGTATACATTTTTTTATACGTATTTACTTCATTTTATGTGTATTTTGTATATATATTTTTATACAAATCTACGTTATTTTATGAGTATTCGTATATATATTTTGAAACAAATTTACATTGTTTTATATGTATTTTGCATATCTATTTCAATACAGATTTGCCTTATTGTATGTGTATTTTGTATATATATTTTAATACAAATTAATTTTTTCATGTGTATTTTGGTATATATATTTTTATAAAAAATGCGTTATTTAATGGGTATTTTGCATCTTTATTTTCATACAAATTTACATTGTTTTATTAATATTCTGTGTATTTATTTTGATACGATTTTACATTATTCTATTTGTGTTTTGTATATATTTTTTATACATATTTACATTATTTAATGTGTATTTGTATATTTTAAAACAAATTTACGTTATTTTATGCGCATCTGTTAAAACATTTTGATACAAATTTACATTATTTTATGTATTTTGTATATATATTTCAATACAAATTTAGTTTATTTTATGTATATTTTGTATATGTATTTTCATTCGTATTAAAATAAATAAACAAAATAGCAATAAAATAATGTAAATTTGTGTGAGAAAACATATACAAATACACATAAATTAACGCAAATTTGAACATAAAATAAAGTTAATTTGCATAAAAATATATATACAAAACACACATTAAATAAAGTAAATGCGTACATAAAATAACCTAAATTTGTATAAAACTATATACAAAAATACACAAAAATATGTAAAATTTGTATGAAAAGAAATATACAAAATACACATAAAATTAGGTAAATTTGTGTTGAAATACATACACAAAATACACATAGAATAATGTAAATTTGAATGAAAATATATAAACAAAAACACTTAAAATAACGTAAATTTGTATAAAATATATATGCAAGATACACATTAAAAAATGTAAATGTGTATAAAAAAATATATACAAAAAAGAAATAGAATAATGTAAAATCCTATCAATATAAATACACAGAATATCAATAAAATAATGTACATTTGTATGAAAAGAAAGATGCAAAATTCCCATAAAATAGCGCATTTTTTATAAAAATATATACCAAAATACACATAAAATATTTAAATTTGTATTGAAATAAATATACAAAATGCATATACAGTAAGGTAAATATGTATTGAAAGAGATATTCAAAAATACATATAAAACAAAGTAAATTTGTTTCAAAATATATATACGAATACACATAAAATAACGTAGATTTCTATAGAAATATATATACAAAATACACATGAAATTATGTAAATACGTATAAAAATATATATACAAAATACATATCTAGGTAAATTCGTGTCAAAATAAATAAACAAAATATCATGAAAAGAATGTGTATTTGTATGAAAATAAATAATAGATAATAAATTTGTATGAAATATATATGCAAGATTCACATTAAATAATGTAAATATGTATAAAAAAAATATATACAAAAAACAAATAGAATAATGTGAAATCGTATCAAAATAAATACACCGAATATTAATAAAATAATGTAGATTCGAATGAAAATAAAGATGCAAAATTCCCATCAAATAGCGCGTTTCTTATAAAAATATATATACCAAAATACACATAAAATATTTAAATTTGTATTGAAGTAAATATACAAAATGCAAATACAATAAGGTAAACTTGTATTGAAAGAGATATGCAAAAATACATATAAAACAATGTAAATTTGTTTCAAAATATATATACGAAAACATATAAAATAACGTAGATTTCTATAAAAATATATATACAAAATACACATAAATTAAGTAAATACGTATAAAAATAGATATATAAAATACACATAGAATAATGTAAAATTGTTTAAAAAAAATAAACAGAATATAAATAAAATAATGTAAATTTGTATGAAAATAAAAATGCAAAATACCCATAAAATAAAGCATATTTTTATAAAAATACATATACAAAAATACACATAGCATAATTAAATTTGTATTAAAATTAATATACAAAATGCATATACAATAAGGTAAATTTGTATTGAAAAAATATGCAAAATACACATAAAACAGTGTAAATTTATTTCAAAATCTATATACGAATACTCATAAATCAACGTAGATTTCTATAGAAATATATATACAAAATACACATCAAATGATGTAAACACGTATAAAAATATATTTATAAAATACACATTAAATAATGTAAATTCGCATCAAAATAAATAAACAAAATATTAATAAAAGAATCTGTATTTGTATGAAAATAGATATACAATATACACATAAAATCACCTAAATTTGTATAAAACTATATACAAAAATACACAAAAATAGTTTTAATTTGTATGAAAATATACAAAATACACATAAAATTAGGTAAATTTGTATTGAAATACATTTACAAAATACACATAAAATAATGTAAATTTGAATGAAAATATATAAACAAATACACTTAAAATAACGTAAATTTGTATAAAATATATATAAAAAATACATATTAAATAATGTAAATATGTATAAAAAAATATATACAAAACACAAATAGAATAATATAAAATCGTATCAAAATAAATACACAGAATATTAATAAAATAATGTAAATTTGTATGGAAATTAAGATGCAAAATACCCATAAAATAACGCATTTTTTATAAAAAATTTTGATACCAAGACACACATAAAATGTTTGAATTTGTATTAAAATAAATATACAAAATGCACATACAATAAGGTAAATTTGTATTGAAATATATATGCAAAATACATATAAAACCATGTAAATTTTTTTCAAAATATATATACGAATACACATAAAATAACGTAGATTTCTATGAAAATAAATATACAAAATACACATAAATGAAGTAAATACGTATAAAAAAGGTATACAAAATACACATAAAATAATGTAATTTCGTATCAAAATAAATAAACAAAATACTAATAAATAACGTAAATTTATATAAAACAATATGCAAAAATACAGAAAAGTAATTAAATTTGTGTGAAAATAGATATACAAAATATATGTGTATTTTGTATATTTATTTTCATACAAATTGAAATTATTTTTGTTTATTTTTTTTATATTTTCAAACAAATTTTCGTTATTTTATATGTATTTTGTATATTTATTTTTCTAAATATACTTTCTTTTATCTGAATTTTGTTTATTGAATTTGAAAAGAATTTACCTTATTTTGTATATCTATTTTCATACAAATTAAAATACTTCTGTGTATTTTTGTATATAGTTTTATGTAAATTTACGTTATTTTAGTTGTATTTTGTATATTTATTTTTATACAAACGCACATTCTTTTATTGGTTTTTTGTATATTTATTTTGATACGAATTTACATTATTTTATGTGTATTTTGTATACATTTTTTTATACGTATTTACTTCATTTTATGAAATAAAGTAGATTTCTAAAAAAATATATATACAAAATACACATAAAATTAAGTAAATACGTATAAAAAATGTATACAAAATTCACATAAAATAATGTAAATTAGTATCAAAATAAATAAACAAAATACCAATAAAAGAATGTGTATTTGTATAAATATATATATATATACAAAATACACATTAAATAATATAAATTTGTTTAAAACTATACAAAATACACATGAAATGATGTAAATTCGTATAAAAATATACATACAAAATACACATTAAATAATGTAAATTCGCGTCAAAATAAATAAACAAAATATAAATAAAAGAATGTGTATTTGTATGAAAATAGATATACATAATATACGTAAAATAACCTAAATTTGTATCAAAGTATATACAAAAATACACAAAAATATTTTAAATTTGTATGGAAATAAATAAACAAAATACACATAAAATTAGGTAAATTTGTATTGAAATACATACACAAAATACACATAAAATAATGTAAATTTGAATGAAAATACATAAACAAATACACTTAAAATAACGTAAATTTGTATAAAAAAAATATGTACAAAACTCAAATAGAATAATGTAAAATCGTATCAAAATAAATACACAGAATATTAATAAAATAATGTAAATTTGTATGAAAATAAAGAAGCAAAATACCCATAAAATAACGCATTCTTTTTATTTATAAAAATATATATACCAAAATACACATCAAAAAATGAAATTTGTATAAAAAAAATATACAAAAAACACATACAATAAGGTAAATTTGTATTGAAATAGATATGCAAAATTCATATAAAACAATGTAAATTTGTTTCAAAATATATATACGAATACACATAAAATAACGTAGATTTCTATAAAAATATATACAAAATACACATAAAATGAAGTAAATACGTATAAAAGAATGTATACAAAAAACACATAAAATAATGTAAATTCGTATCAAAATAAATAAACAAAATACCAATAAAAGAATTTGTATTTGTATAAATATAAATATACAAAATACACATAAAATAACGTAAATTTATATAAAACTATATACAAAAATACACAGAAGTAATTAAATTCGTATGAAAATAGATATATAAAATACAGATAAAATTAGCTAATTTTGAATTGAAATGTATATACAAAATACATAAAATAATGTAAATTTGTATCAAAATATTTATAAAAATACATATAATAACGTAAATTTGTTTAAAAATATATAAACAAAATACACTTTAAGTAATGTAAAAACGTATAAAAAATATGTACAAAATACACATATAATCATTTAATTCGTATCAAACTAAATAAACAAAATATCAATAAAATAATGTAAATTTGTATGAGAAAACATATACAAATACATATAAAATAACGCTAATTTCTATAAAAATATATGTCCAAAAATGAACGTAAAATAAAGTAACTATGGATAAAAATATATATACAAAACACTTTAAATAATGTAAATGCGTACATAAAATAACCTAAATTTGTATAAAACTATATTAAAAAATACACAAAAATAATTTAAATTTGTATGAAAAGGAATATACAAAATACACATAAAATTAGGTTAATTTGTATTGAAATACATATACAAAATACACATAAAATAATGTAAATTTTAAAAATATATTAACAAATACACATATAATAACGTAAATTTGTATGAAATATATATACAAAATACACATTAAATAATGTAAAAATGTATAAAAAAATATATACAAAACACAAATAGAATAATGTAAAATCGTATGAAAATTTACGTTATTATATGTATTTTTATAAATATTTTGATAAAAATCTACATTATTTTATGTATTTTGTATATACATTTCAATTCAAATTTAGCTTATTTTATCTGTATTTTGTATATCTATTTTCATACAAATTTAATTACTTTGGTGCGTTTTTGTATATAGATTTATACAAATTTTTGTTATTTTATATATATTTTATATATTTATACAAATACACATTTTGTTTATTTATTTCGATACGAATTTACATTATTTCATATGTATTTTGTATACATTTTCTTATACGTATTTACTTCATTTTATGTGTATTTTGTATATATATTTTATACACAAGTCTACGTTATTTTATGTGTAATCGTATATATATTTTGAAACAAATTTATATTGTTTTATATGTATTTTCATATCTATTTCAATACAGATTTACCTTATTGTATGTTCATTTTGTATATTTATTTTAATAAATTAATTTTTCATGTGTATTTTGGTATATATATTTTTTAAAAAAATGCGTTATTTAATGGGTATTTTGCATCTTTATTTTCATACAAATTTACATTGTTTTATTAATATTCTGTGTATTTGTTTTGATAAGATTTTACATTATTCTATTTGTGTTTTGTATATATATTTTTATACATATTTACATTATTTAATGTGTATTTTGTATGTTTTAAAACAAATTTACGTTATTTTATTCGCATCTGTTAAAATATTTTGATACAAATTTACATTATTTTATGTATTTTGTATATATATTTCAATACAAATTTAGTTTATTTTATGTATATTTTGTATATCTATTTTCATTCGTGTCAAATAAATAAACAAAATAGCAACAAAATAATGTAAATTTGCATGAGAAAACATATACAAATACACATAAATTAACGCAAATTTCAAAAAAAAATATATGTACAAAAAAGCACATAAAATAAAGTAAATTTGCATAAAAATATATATACAAAACACACATTAAATAATGTAAATGCGTACATAAAATAACCTAAATTTGTATAAAACTATATACAAAAATACACAAAAACATATATACAAAAAACAAATTAAATAATATAAAATCGTATCAAAATAAATACACCGAATATTAATAAAATAATGTAAATTTGTATGAAAATAAAGATGCAAAATTCCCATCAAATAGCGCATTTCTTATATAAATATATATACCAAAATACACATAAAATATTTAAATTTGTATTGAAATAAATATACAAAATGCACATACAATAAGGTAAACTTCTATAGAAAGAGATATGCAAAAATACATTTGAAACAATGTAAATTTGTTTCAAAATATATATACGAATACATATAAAATAACGTAGATTTCTATAAAAATATATATACAAAATACACATAAAATTAAGTAAATATGTATAAAAAAATGTAAACAAAATACACATAAAATAATGTAAATTCGAAACAAAATAAATAAACAAAATACCAATAAAAGAATGTGTATTTGTTCTGTGTATTTTTGAATATAGTTTTATACAAATTTACGATATTTTATGTGTATTTTGTATATTTATATTTATACAAATACACATTCTTTTACTGGTATTTTGTTTATTTATTTTGACACGATTTTTATGTGTATTTTGTATTCATTTTTTAATACGTATTTACTTCATTTTATGTGTATTTTGTATATATTTTTATAGAAATCAACGTTATGTTATGTGTATTCGTATATATATTTTGAAACAAATTTACATTGTTTTATATGTATTTTGCATATATATTTCAATACAAATCTACCTTACAGTATGTGCATTTTTTATATTTATTTTAATACAAATTTTACTATTTTATGTGTATTTTGGTATATATATTTTTATAAAAAATGCGTTATTTTATGGCTATTTTGCATCTTTATTTTCATAGAAATTTACATTATTTTATTAATATTCTGTGTATTTATTTTGATACGATTTTACATTATTCTATTTGTGTTTTGTATATATTTTTTTTATACATATTTACATTATTTAATTAGTATTTTGTATATATATTTGATACAAATTTACGTTATTTTAAGTGTATATGTTTATATATTTTCATTCAAATTTCCATTATTTTATGAGTATTTTGTATATGTATTTCAATACAAATTTACCTAATTTTATGTGTATTTTGTATATATATTTTCATACAAATTTAAATTATTTTTGTGTATTTTTGTATATAGTTTTATACAAACTTAGGTTATTTTATGAGTATTTTGTATATCTATTTTCATACAAATACACATTCTTTCATTGATATTTTGTTTATTTATTTTGACGAGAATTTAAATTATTTAATATGTATTTTGTAAATATATTTTTATACGTGTTTACATCATTTCATGTGTATTTTGCATATATATTTCTATAGAAATCTACGTTATATTATGTGTATTCGATATAGATTTTAAACAAATTTACACTTTATGTATTTTGCATATTTATTCAATACAAATTTACCTTATTTTATATGCATTTTGTATATTAATTTTAATACAAATTTAATTATTCTATGTTGTATTTTGTATATGTATTTATATAAAAATATGCTTTATTTTATGGGTATTTTGCATCTTTATTTTCATACAAAATTTACGTTATTTTATTGATATTCTGCTCATTCATTTTGGTACGATTTGACATTATTCTATGTGTATTTTGTATATATTTTTCAAACAAATTTACGTTATTTTATGTGTATTTGTTTATATATTCTGACACAAATTTACAATATTTTATGGGTATTTTGTATATATATTTCAAAAGAAATTTACCTAGTTTTATGTGTATTTTGAATATCTATTTTCATAGAAACTCAAATTATTTTTATGTATTTTTGTATATATTTCAATACAAATTTTAGTTATGTTATGTGTATTTTGTAAATCTAATTTCATTCAAATATATATTATTTTATTGGTATTTTGTTCATTTATATTGATACGAATTTACATTATTTTATATGTACTTTTATGTATTTTTATACGCATATACATTATTTAATATTTATTTTGAATATATAATTTTATACAAATTCATGGTATTTTATGTGTATTTGTATATATATTTTCATATAAATTTACATTATTTTATGTGTATTTTGTACATATATTTCATTACAAATCTACCTTATTTTATGTTTATTTTGTATGTGTATTTTGTACATTTATATTTATACAAATACACATTCTTTTATTGGTATTTTGTTTATTTATTTTGTTTCGAATTTATATTATTTTATGTGTATTTTGTTTACATTTTTTTATACGTATTTACCTAATTTTATGTGTATTTTGTATATATATTTTTATAGAAATCTACGTTATTTTATGTGTATTCGTATATATATTTTGAAACAAATTTACTTTGTTTTATATGTAATTTTGCATATCTCTTTCAATAGAAGTTTACCTTATTGTATGTGAATTTTGTATATTTATTTCAATACAAATTTAAATATTTTGTGTATTTTGGTATATATATTTTTATAAGAAATGCGCTATTTGATGGGAATTTTGCATCTTTATTTTCATACAAATTTACATTATTTTATTAATATTCGGTGTATTTATTTTGATACGATCTTACATTATTCTATTTGTTTTTTGTATATATATTTTTTTATACATATTTACATTATTTAATGTATATATTGCATATATATTTCATACAAATTTATTATCTATTATTTATTTTCATACAAATACACATTCTTTTCATGATATTTTGTTTATTTATTTTGACACGAATTTACATTACTTAATATGTATTTTATATATACATTTTTATACGTATTTACATAATTTCATGTGTAATTTGTATATATATTTCTATAGAAATCTACGTTATTTTATGTGTATTCGTATATTTATTTTTAAACAAATTTACAATGTTTTATTTGTATTTTGCGTTTTTTTTTTTCAGTACAAATTTACCTTATTGTATGTGTACATTTTGTATATTAATTTTAATACAAATTTAATTATTCTATGTGTATTTTTGTATATGTATTTAAAAAAAAATATGCTTATCTTGTGGGTATTTTGCATCTTTGTTTTCTTACAAATTTAAATTATTTTATTGATATTCTGTGTACTTATTTTGATACGATTTTACATTATTCTATGTATAACAAAAATAAATACAGAATACACAAAAATAGATATGCAAAATACATATAAACAATGTAAATTTGTTTCAAAATATATATACGAATACACATGACATGGGTATTTTGAATCTTAATTTTCATACAAATTTACATTATTTTATTAATATTTTCTGTATTTATTTTGATACGATTTTACATTATTTTATTTGTGTTTTGTATATATTTTTGTATACATATTTACATTATTTAATGTGTTTTTTGTATATATATTTGATACAAATTTACGTTATTTTAAGTCTATATGTTTATATATTTTCATTCAAATACACATTATTTTATGTGTATTTTGTATATGTATTTCAATACAAATTTACCTAATTTTATGTTTTTTGTATATTTATTTTCATACAAGTTTAAATTATTTTTGTTTATTTTTGTATATAGTTTTATACAAATTTAGGTTATTTTATGTGTATTTTGTATATCTATTTTCATACAAATACACATTCTTTTCGTGATATTTTTTTTATTTATTTTGACACGAATTAACATTATTTAATGTGTATTTTGTATATATATTTTTATACGTATTTACATTATTTCAAGTGTATTTTGTATATATATTTCTATAGAAATCTACGTTATTTTATGTGTATTCGTAGATATATTTTGAAACAAATTTACATTGTTTTATATGTATTTTGCATATTTTTTCAATACAAATTTACATTATTGTATGTGCATTTTGTATTTTAATTTTAATACAAATTTGATTAATCTATGTGTATTTTTGTGTATGTATTTTTATAAAAATATGCTTTATTTTATGGGTATTTTGCATCTTTATTTTCATACAAATTTACATTATTTTATTGATATTCTGTGTATTTATTTGGTATGATTTTACATTATTCTATGTGTATTTTGAATATATATTTTATATAAAATGTATTTGTTTTCATTTCATACAAATCTACATTATTTTATGTGTTTTTTGTACATGTATTTAAATACAAATTTAACTAGTTATATGTGTATTTTGTATACCTATTTTGTATGTATATTTTTATAGAAATTTACTCTATTTTATGAGTATTCGTATATATATTTTGATACAAATTTACATTATTGATGTGTATTTTATATCTATTTCAATACCAATTTACTTTATTGTACGTGCATTTTGTATATTTATTTTAATACAAATTTAACTATTTTATATGCATTTTTGTATATATATTTTTATGCAAATATGCGTTATTATATGGATATTTTGCATCTTTATTTTCATACAAATTTACATTATTTTATTGATATTCTCTTTATTTATTTTGATACGATTTAACATTATTCTATGTGTATTTTGTATATTTTTTTTATACATATTTACATTATTTAATGTTCATTTTGTATATATATTTTATCCAAATTTACATTATATATGTGTATTTGTTTATATATTTTCATACAAATTTACATTATTTTATGTGTTTTTTGTATATATATTTTTCTACGTATTTAAATTATTTGATGTGTATTTTCTATATACATTTTCATAAAAAAATGACGTTATTTTATTGTGTGTATAAGTATATATTTTGATACAAATTTTATACAAATTCATGTTATTTAATGTGAATTTGTATATATATTTTCATACAAATTTATATTATTTTATGTGTATTTTTTCATATATTTCATTACAAATTTACCTTATTTTATGTTTATTTTGTATATTTATTTCATTCAATTTTAAATTATTTTATGTGTATATTTGTATTTGTATTTAGGTTATTTTATGTGTATTTTGTATATATATTTTCATTCAAAATTACATTATTTTATTGATATTTTCTTAATTTAATTCGATACGAATTTAGATTATTTCATAGGTATTTTGTATACATATTTTTATACTCATTTACATTATCTAAAGTGTGTTTTGTATATATATTTTTATGGGAATTTATTTTATGTTCATTTTTGTACATATATTTTTATAGAAATTTGCGTTATTTTATGTATATAGATTTATATAAATTTACGTTATTTTATGTGCATTTTGTATATTTATATTTATACAAATACACATTCTTTTATTGGTATATTGTTTATTTACATTTATACGAATTTACATTATTTTATGTGTATTTTGTATACATTTTTTTAAACGTATTTACTTAATATTATGTGTATTTTGTATATGTATTCTTATAGAAATCTACGTTATTTTATGTGTATTCGCATATATATTTTAAAACAAATTTACATTATTTTATATGTATTTTGCATATCTATTTCAATACAAATTTACCTTATTGTATGTGCATTTTGTATATTTATTTTAATACAAATTCAAATATTTTATGTGTATTTTGGTATCAATAATTTTATAAAAAATGCGGTATTTTATAGGTATTTTGTATCTTAATTTTCATACAAATTTACATTATTTTATTAATATTCTCTGTATATATTTTGATACGATTTTATATTATACTATTTGTGTTTTGTATATATTTTTTTATACATATTTTCATTATTTAAAATGTATTTTGAATATATATTTCATACAAATTTACGTTATTATATGTGTATTTGTTTATATATTTTCTTTCAAATTTACATTATTTTATATGAATTTTGTATATGTATTTCAATACAAATTAACCTAATTTTATGTGTATTTTGTATATTTCTTTTCATACAAATTTAAATTATTTTTGGGTATTTTTGTATATAGTTTTATACAAATTTAGGTTATTTTATGTACGCATTTACATTATTTAATGTGTGATTTATATATATATTTTTATCCAAAGTTACTTTATTTTACGTTCATTTTTGGACATATATTTTTATGGAAATTAGCGTTATTTTATATGTATTTGTATATGTTTTCTCATACAAATTTACATTATTTTATTGATATTTTGTTTATTTAGTTTGATACGAATTACATGATTATATGTGTATTTTGCACATATTTCTTATACGTATTTACATTACTTAATGTGTATTTTGTTTATATATTTTTAAACAAATTTACGTTATTATATGTATTTTTATAAATATTTTGATACAAATTTACATTATTTTATGTATTTTATATATACATTTCAATTCAAATTTAGCTTATTTTATCTGTATTTTGTATATATATTTTCATACGAATTTAATAACTTCTGTGTGTTTTTGTATATAGTTTTATACAAATTTACGTTATTTTATGTGTATTTTGTATATTTATATTTATAAATACACATTCTTTTATTGGTATTTTGTTTATTTATTTTGATACGAATTTACATTATTTTATGTGTATTTTGTATACATTTTCTTATACGTATTTACATCATTTTATGTGTATTTTGTATAAATATTTTTATACAAATCTACGTTATTTTATGAGTATTCGTATATATATTTTAGAAACAAATTTACATTGTTTTATATGTATTTTGCATATCTATTTCAATACAGATTTACCTTATTGTATGTGTATTTTGTATATTTATTTTAATACAAATTAATTTTTTCATGTGTATTTTGGTATATATATTTTTTATAAAAAATGCGTTATTTAATGGGTATTTTGCATCTTCATTTTTATACAAATTTACATTGTTTTATTAATATTCTGTGTATTTATTTTGATACGATTTTACATTAATCTATTTGTGTTTTGTATATATTTTTTTATACATATTTACATTATTTAATGTGTATATGTATATTTTAAAACAAATTTACGTTATTTTATGCGCATCTGTTAAAATATTTTGATACAAATTTACATTATTTTATGTATTTTGTATATATATTTCAATACAAATTTAGTTTATTTTATGTATATTTTGTATATCTATTTTCATTCGTATCAAAATAAATAAACAAAATAGCAATAAAATAATGTAAATTTGTATGAGAAAACATATACAAATACACATAAATTAACGCAAATTTCTAAAAAAATATATGTACAAAAATGCACATAAAATAACGTAAATTTGCATAAAATATATATGCAAAACACACATTAAATGAAGTAAATGCGTACATAAAATAACCTAAATTTGTATAAAACTATATACAAAAATACACAAAAATATTTAAAATTTGTATGAAAAGAAATATACAAAATACACATAAAATTAGGTAAATTTGTATTGAAATACATACAAAATACACATAGAATAATGTAAATTTGAATGAAAATATATAAACAAATACACTTAAAATAACGTAAATTTGTATAAAATATATATGCAAGATACACATTAAATAATGCAAATGTGTATAAAAAAAATATATACAAAAAAGAAATAGAATAATGTAAAATCCTATCAAGATATATACACAGAATATCAATAAAATAATGTAAATATGTTTGAAAAGAAAGATGCAAATTTCCCATTAAAAAATAGCGCATTTTTTTTTAAATATATATACCAAAATACACATAAAATATTTAAATTTGTATTGAAATAAATATACAAAATCCATATACAGTAAGGTAAATATGTATTGAAAGAGATATTCATAAATACATATAAAATAAAGTAAATGTGTTTCAAAATATATATACGAATACACATAACATAACGTAGATTTCTATAGAAATATATATACAAAATACACATGAAATTATGTAAATACGTATAAAAATATATACAAAATACATATCTAGGTAAATTCGTGTCAAAATAAATAAACAAAATATCATGAAGGGAATGTGTATTTGTATGAAAATAAATAATAGATAATAAATTTGTATGAAATATATATGCAAGATTCACATTAAACAATGTAAATATGTATAAAAAAATATATACAAAAAACAAATAGAATAATGTGAAATCGTATCAAAATAAATACACCGAATATTAATAAAATAATGTAAATTTGTATGAAAATAAAGATGCAAAATTCCCATCATATAGCGCATTTCTTATAAAAATATATATACCAAAATACACATAAAATATTTAAATTTGTATTGAAGTAAATATACAAAATGCACATACAATAAGGTAAACTTGTATTTAAAGAGATATGCAAAAATACATATAAAACAATGTAAATTTGTTTCAAAATAAATATACGAATACACATAAAATAACGTAGATTTCTATAAAAATATATATACAAAATACACATAAATTAAGTAAATACGTATAAAAATAGATATACAAAATACAAATTGGCCTAACTTTATGTGTATTTTGCATATCTATTTTGAAACAAACAAATTATTTTTTTGTATTTTTGTATATATTTTTATACAAATTTTAGTTATTTTATTTGTTTTTTGTATATATATTTTCCTACAAATATACATTCTTTTATTGGAATTTCGTGTATTTAATTTTTTACGAATTTACATTATTTAATGTGTATTTTGTATATATATTTTTCTACGTATTTAAATTGTTTTATGTGTATTTTATATATATATTTTCATAAAAATTTACGTTATTTTATTGTGTGTATTCGTATATATTTTGAAACAAATTTTATACAAATTTATGTTATTTTATGTGTATTTGTATATATATTTTCATACAAATTTATATTATTTCATGTGTATTCTTACATACATTTTATTACAAATTTACCTTATTTTATATTTATTTTGTATATTTATTTCATTCAATTTTAAATTATTTAATGTGTATATTTGTATTTGTATTTGTATCGTAAAATTGTATAAAACTATATACAAAAATACACAGAACAAATACTCATTCTTTTATTGGTATTTTGTTTATTTATTTTGTTTCGAATTTATATTATTTTATGTGTATTTTGTTTACATTTGTTTATACGTATTTACCTAATTTTATGTGTATTTTGTATATATATTTTTATAGAAATCTACGTTATTTTATGTGTATTCGTATATATATTTTGAAACAAATTTACAATTTTTTATATGTATTTTTGCATATCTCAGCAGAAGTTTACCTTATTGTATGTGCATTTTGTATATTTATTTCATTACAAATTTAAATATTTTATGTGTATTTTGGTATATATTTTTATAAGAAATGCGCTATTTGATGGGAATTTTGCATCTTTATTTTCATACAAATTTACATTATTTTATTAATATTCGGTGTATTTATTTTGATACGATTTTACATTATTCTATTTGTTTTTTGTATATATATTTTTTTATACATATTTACATTATCTAATGTGTATCTTGCATATATATTACATACAAATTTATTATCTATTATTTATTTTCATACAAATACACATTCTTTTCATGATATTTTGTTTATTTATTTTATCACGAATTTACATTACTTAATATGTATTTTATATATATATTTTTATACGTATTTACATAATTTCATGTGTATTTTGTATATATATTTCTATAGAAATCTTCGTTATTTTATGTGTGTTCGTATATATATTTTGAAACAAATTTACACTGTTTTATTTGTATTTTGCGTTTTTTTTTCAATACAAATTTACCTTATTGTATGTGTGCATTTTGTATATTAATTTTAATACAAATTTAATTATTCTATGTGTATTTTTGTATATGGATTTAAAAAAAAATATGCTTTATCTTATGGGTATTTTGCATCTTTATTTTCATACAAATTTGAATTATTTTATTGATATTTTGTGTACCTATTTTGATACGATTTTACATTATTCTATGTATAACAAAAATAAATACAGAATACACAAAAATAGATATGCAAAATACATATAAACAATGTAAATTTGTTTCAAAATATATATACGAATACACATGAAATAAGGTAGATTTCTATAAAAATATATATGCAAAATACACATAAAATTAAGTAAATACGTATAATAAATGTATACAAAATACAAAATACAAAATACAAAATAATGTAAATACACATGAAATGATGTAAATACGTATAAAAATATATATACAAAATACACATTAAATAATGTAAATTCGTGTCAAAATAAATAAACAAAATATCAATAAAAGAATGTGTATTTGTATGAAAATAGATATACAAAATACACATAAAAAAAACCTAAATTTGTATCAAACTATATACAAAAATACACAAAAATATTTAAATTTAAATTTACCTTATTGTATTTGCATTTTGTATATTTATTTTAATACAAATTCAAATATTTTATGTGTATTTTGGTATATATAATTTTATAAAAAATGCGTTATTTTATAGGTATTTTCATCTTAGTTTTCATACAAATGTACATTATTTTATTAATATTCTGTGTATATATTTTGATACGATTTTATATTATACTATTTGTGTTTGGTATATATTTTTTTATACATATTTTCATTATTTAATGTGTATTTTTTATATATATATTTTATACAAATTAACGTTATTTTAAGTGTATTTGTTTATATAATTTCATTCAAATTTACATTATTTTAAGTGTATTTTGTATATGTATTTAAATACAAACTTACCTAATTTTATGTGAATTTTGTATATTTATTTTCATACAAATTTAAATTATTTTTGTGTTTTTTTGTATAAACATATAGAGTAAATTTCTATGATAATATATATTCAAAATACATATAAAATTATGTAAATAAGTATAAAAATATATATCAAATACACCTAAAAAAAATAAAATTCGTATCAAAATAAATAAACAAAATTCCGAGAAAAGAACGTATATTTGTAGGAAAATAAATATACAAAATACACATAAAAATACGAAAATTTGAATAAAAATATATAGAAGAAACAAAAAGATAAAATTCAATTTGTATGAAAATAGATATACAAAATACACATAAAATTAGTTAAATTTGTATTTAAATACATGTACAAAATACACATAAAATAATGTAATTTTGTATGAAATGAAAAATTCACATAAAATAACGTACATTTGTATAAAATAGATATACAAAATATACATAGAATAATGTAAAATCGTATCAAAATAAATACACAGAATATCAATAAAATAATGTAATTTTGTATGAAAATAAAGATGCAAAATACCCATAAAATAAAGCATATTTTTTTCAAAATACATATACAAAAAAACACATAGAATAGTTAAATGTGTATTAAAATTAATATACAAAATGCACGTACAATAAGGTAAATTTGTATTGAAAAATTATACAAAATGCACATAAAAGTGTAAATTTGTTTAAAAATATATATACGAATACACATAAAATAACGTAGATTTCTATAGAAATATATATACAAAATACACATGAAATGATGTAAATGCGTATAAAAATATATATATATATATATACAAAATACACATTAAATAATTTTAATTCTCGTCAAAATAAATAAACAAAATATCAATAAAAGAATGTGTATTTGTATGAAAATAGATATACAAAATAATAATAAAATAACCTAATTTTGTATAAAACTGTATACAAAAATATACAAAAATAATTTAAATTTGTTTGAAAAGAAATATACAAAATACACATAAAATTATGTAAATTTGTATTGAAATACATATACAAAATACAAAATATATAAACAAATACACTTAAAATAACGTAAATTTGTATAAAATATATATGCAAGATACACATTAAATAATGTAAATGTGTATAAAAAAAAATATATACAAAAAACAAATAGAATAATGTAAAATCGTATCAAAATAAATACACAGAATATCAATAAAATAATGTAAATTTGTATGAAAATAAAGATGCAAAATTCCCCAAAAATATCGCATTTTTTATAAACAATATATTTACCAAAATACACATAAAATATTTAAATTTGTATTGAAATAAATATACAAAATGCATATACAGTAAGGTAAATTTGTATTGAAAGAGATATTCAAAAATACATATAAAACAATGTAAATTTGTTTCAAAATATATATACGAATACACATAAAATAAAGTAGATTTCTATAGAAATATATATACAAAATACATATGAAATTATGTAAATACGTATAAAAATATATATATATATATATATATATATCTATATCTCTATATATCTCTATATATATATATATATCTATATCTATATATATATATATATATATATATATATATATATATATATATATATATTTATTTATTTATTTATTTTTTTTTTTACGTTATTGCCTATTGCGCCGGTGGGCATCTTCCCGGTGGGGCCTGATGGTCGGTCCAAGGCTTCTTCCAGGTGGTGCCTGATGGTCGGCCCAGCCCGTTCTGGCGCAGGCGAGTGTTTATAGTGGCGCCATCTTGCATTGGCTCATGCTGCCCCCCGGAACTCGTTCTTGATTCGCTTGGACGGCTTCCTCAAGAGTCCGGGTTGATGGGTGGTCTTCAGGACAGCATGTGGGTAGTTTTAAGCCACTCGGCGGTGACTGAAAAATCCGAGTGGTAGCGTGAGGATTCGAACCCGCGTCGTCCATCACGCGGCGAATGTGGGTCCAGTACGCTATCACTTCGGCCACCGCCTACCCTAAATACATATCACATATAAATATAAAAATAAATACAAAATACATATCAAATAATGTAAATTCGTGTCAAAATAAATAAACAAAATATCATGAAAAGAATGTGTATTTGTATAAAAATAGATAATAGATAATAAATTTGTATAAAATATATATGCAAGATACTCATTAAATAATGTAAATATGTATAAAAAAGTATATACAAAAAACAAATAGAATAATGTAAATTCGTATCAAAATAAATACACCGAATATTAATAAAATAATGTAAATTTGTATGAAAATAAAGATGCAAAATTCCCATAAAATAGCGCATTTCTTATAAAAATATATATACCACAATACACATAAAATATTTAAATTTGTATTGAAATAAATATACAAAATGCACATACAATAAGGTAAATTTGTATTGAAAGAGATATGCAAAAATATATGTAAAACAATGTAAATTTGTTTCAAAATATATATACGAATACAAATAAAAAACGTAGATTTCTATAAAAATATATATACAAAATACACATAAAATTAAGTAAATACGTATAAAAAAATGTATACAAAATACACATAAAATAATGTAAATTCGATTTAAAATAAATAAACAAAATACCAATAAAAGAATGTGTATTTGGATAAATATAAATATACAAAATACATATACAAAATAAACATAAAATAAGGTAGATTTGTAATAAAATATATGTACAAAATACACATAAAATAATGTAAATTTATATGAAAATATATATAGAAATACACATAAAATATCATGAATTTGTATAAAAATATATATTCAAAATAAAAATTAAATAATGTAAAAGCGTATAAAAATATATATACAAAGTACATATAAAATAATGTAAATTCGTATCAATATAAATCAACAAAACACCAATAAAATAATATATATATATGAATAAAAATAAATTTACAAAATACACATAATTTGCATTAAAATATATACAAAAATACATAGAAATAATTTGAGTTTGTATGAAAATAGATATACAAAATACACATAAAACTAGGTAAATTTCTTTTGAAATGTATATACAAAATAGCCATAAAATATTGTAAATTTGTGTCAAAATATATAAACAAATACACATAAAATAACGTAAATTTGTATGAAAAATATATACAAAATACACATAGAATAATGTCAATTCGTATCAAAATGAATGAGCAGAATATCAATAAAATAATGTATATTTGTATGAAAATAAAGATGCAAGATACCCAAAAAATAAAGCATATGTTTACAAAAATACAGATACAAAAATACACATCGAATAATTAAATTTGTATCAAAATTAATATACAAAATGCGTATATAATAAGGTAAATTTGTATTGAAAAAATGTGCAACATACACGTTTACTCATACAGATTTATATTATTTTATTGGTATTTTGTTTATTTATTTTGATACGAATTACATGATTATTTGTGTATTTTGTACACATTTTTTTATACGTATTTACATTATTTAATGTGTATTTTGTTTATATATTTTCATACAAATTTACGTTATTATATGTGTATTTGTATAAATATTTTGATACAAATTTACTTTATTTCATGTATTTTGTATTTATATTTCAATTCAAATTTAGCTTATTTTCCTTTGTATTTTGTATATATTTTCATACAAATTTAATTTTTTCTGTGTATTTTTGTATATAGTTTTATATAAATTTACGTTATTTTATGTGTATTTTGTATATTTATATTTATACAAATACACATTCTTTTATTGGTATTTTGTTTATTTATTTTGATACGAGTTTACATTATTTTATGTCTATTTTGTATACATTTTTTTATACGTATTTACTTCATTTTATGTGTATTTTGTATATATATATATATATATATATATATATATATATATATATATATATATATATATATATATATATATATATATATATATATATATATATATATATATATAGATATATATATAGATATATATATATATATATATATATATATATATATATATATATATATATAGAAATCTACGTTATTTTATGTGTATTCGTATACATATTTTGAAACAAATTTACATTGCTTTATATGTATTTTGCGTATCTATTTCAATACAAATTTACATTATTGTATGTATTTTTTATATATTTATTTTAATACATATCTAATTTTTTTTATGTGTATTTTGGTATATATATTTTTATAAATAAAAAAAAATGTGTTATTTTATGGGTATTTTGCCTCTTTATATTCATACAAATTTACATTATTTTATTAATATTCTGTGTATTTATTTTGATACGATTTTACATTATTCTATTTGTGTTTTGTATATATTTTTTTATACAAATTTACGTTATTTTAAGTGTATTTGTTTATGTATTTTCATTCAAATTTACATTATTTTATGTGTATTTTGTATATGTATTTCCATACAAATTTACCTAATTTTATGTGTATTTTCTATATTTATTTTCATACAAATTTAAAATATTTTTGTGTATTTTTGTATATAGTTTGATACAAATTTAGGTTAATTTATGTGTATTTTGAATATCTATTAAATATATATACAAAATACATATGAAATTATGTAAATACGTATAAAAATATATATACAAAATACATATCAAATAATGTAAATTCGTGTCAAAATAAATAAACGAAATATCATAAAAAGAATGTGTATTTGTATGAAAATAGATAATAGATAATAAATTTGTATAAAATATATATGCAAGATACACATTAAATAATGTAAATATGTATAAAAAAGTATATACAAAAAACAAATAGAGTAATGTAAAATCATATCAAAATAAATACACCGAATATTAATAAAATAATGTAAATTTGTATGAAAATAAAGATGCAAAATTCCCATAAAATAGCGCATTTCTTATAAAAATATATATACACATAAAATTTTTTAATTTGTATTGAAATAAATATACAAAATGCATATACAATAAGATAAATTTGTATTGAAAGAGATATGCAAAAATACATATAAAACAATGTAAATTTGTTTTAAAATATATATACGAATACAAATAAAAAAACGTAGATTTCTATAAACATATATATACAAAATACACATAAAATTAAGTAAATACGTATAGAAAAATGTATTCAAAATACACAAAATAATTAAATTCGAATTAAAATAGATAAACAAAATACCAATAAAAGAATGTGTATTTGGATAAATATAAATATACAAAACACATATACAAAATAAACATAAAATAAGGTAGATTTGTAATAAAATATATGTACAAAATACATATACAATAATGTAAATTTATATGAAAATATATATACAAATACACATAAAATACCATGAATTTGTATAAAAATATATATTCAAAATAAATATTAAATAATGTAAGAGCGTATAAAAATATATATACAAAGTACATATAAAATGAAAATTAAGATGCAAAATACCTATAAAATAATGCATTTTTTTATAAAATTATTGATACCAAAATACACATAAAATATTTGAACTTGTATTAAAATAAATATACAAAATGCACATACAATAAGGTAAATTTGTATTGAAATAGATATGCAAAATACATATAAAATAATGTAAATTTGTTTCAAAATATATATACGAATACACATAAAATAACGTAGATTTATATAAAAATACATATACAAAATACACATAAAATTAAGTAAATACGTATAAAAAAATGTATACAAAATACACATAAAATAATGTAAATTCGTATAAATGTAAATAAACAATATACCAATAAAATAATGTGTATTTCTATAAATATAAATATACAAAATGCACATAAAATAACGTAAATTTATATAAAACTATATACATAAAATAACGCAAATTTCTATAAAAATATATGTACAAAAATGAACATTAAATAAATTTGCATATAAATATATATACAAAACACACATTAGATAATGTAAATGAGTATAAAAATACAAACACAATAAAATAACGTAATTTTTTTATGAAAATGTATATACAAAATACACATCAAATAATTTAAATACGTAGAAAAATATATATACAAAAAAAAACATAAAATAATGTAAATATGTATGAAAATATATACACAAATACACATAAAATAATGTAAATTTGGATAAAATATATATCATAAAATAATGTAAATTCGTATCAAAATAAATAAACAAAATACCAATAAAAGAATGTGTATTTGCATGAATATAAATATACAAAATACACATAAAATAACGTAAATTTATATAAAACTATATACAAAAATACACAGAAGTAATTAAATTTGTATGAAAATATATACAAAATACACACGAAATAAGCTAAATTTGTATTGAAATATATATACAAAATACATGAAATAAAGTAAATTTGTATCAAAATATTTATACAAATACACATATAATAACGTAAATTTGTATGAAAATATATAAACAAAATACACATTAAATAATGTAAATACGTATAAAAAATATGTACAAAATACACATATAATCATGTAATTCGTATCAAAATAAATAAACAAAATACCAATAAAATAATATAAATTTGTATGAGTAAACGTGTATGTTGCATATTTTTTAATACAAATTTACCTTATTATATACGCATTTTGTATATTAATTTTAATACAAATTTAATTATTCGATGTGTATTTTTGTATCTGTATTTTTATGAACATATTCTTTATTTTTTGAGTATTTTGCATCTCTATTTTCATACAAATTTATATTATTTTATTGATATTCTGCTCATTCATTTTGATACGAATTGACATTATTCTATGTGTATTTTGTATATATTTTTCATACAAATTTACGTTATTTTATGTGTATTTGTTTATATATTTTGACACAAATTTACAATATTTTATGGCTATTTTGTATATACATTTCAAAAGAAATGTACCTAGTTTTATGTGTATTTTTTATATCTATTTTCATACAAACTCAAATTATTTCTATGTATTTTTGTATATATTTTAATACAAATTTTAGTTATGTTATGTGTATTTTGTAAATTTATTTTCATTCAAATATATATTATTTTATTGGTGTTTTGTTGATTTATATTGATACGAATTTACATTATTTATACTTTGTATATATATTTTTATACGCTTTTCCATTATTTAATATTTATTTTAAATATATATTTTTATTCAAATTCATGGTATTTTATGTGTATTTGTATATATATTTTCATATAAATTTACATTATTTTATGTGTATTTTGTACATATATTTTATTACAAATCTACCTTTTTATGTTTATTTTGTATGTGTATTTTGTATATTTATATTTATCCAAATACACATTCTTTTATTCGTATTTTGTTTATTTATTTTAATTCGATTTTACGTTCTTTTATCGGAATTTTATTTATTTATTTTGATACGAATTTTCATTTTTTTTAGGTGTATTTGATATATATATTTTTATACTTATTTACATAATTTTATATGTATTTTGAATATATATTTTCATAGAAATTTACTCTATATGTATATGTATAGAAAATACACATGAAATACTCTAAATTCGTATCGAAATAAATGAACAAAATACCGATAAAATAATTTAATTTTGAATGAAAATATATATAGAAAATACACATAAAACAACGTAAATACAAATAAATATATACACATAAAATGATTTGAATTTGAATGAAAATAGATATAAAAATAAACTTAAAATAAGGCAAATTTATAATGAAATATATATACAAAATAAACATAAATTAATATAGATTTGTTTCAAAATATATATATACGAATACACATAAAATAACGTAGATTTCTATAGAAATATATATACAAAATACACATGAAATGTGGAAATACGTATAAAAATATATATACAAAATACACATTAAATAATGTAAATTCGTGTCAAAATAAATAATTAAAATATCAATAAAAGAATGTGTATTTGTATTAAAAAAATATACAAAATACACATACAATAAGGTAAATTTGTATTGAAATAGATATGCAAAATACATATAAAACAATGTAAATTTGTTTCAAAATATATATACGAATACACATAAAATAACGTAGATTTGTATAAAAATATATATACAAAATACACAAAATGAAGTAAATACGTATAAGAAAATGTATACAAAATACACATAAAATAATGTAAATTCGTATCAAAATAAATAAACAAAATACCTATAAAAGAATGTGTATTTGTATATATATAAATATACAAAATACACATAAAATAACGTAAATTTGTATAAAACTATATACAAAAATACACAGAAGTTATTAAATTCGTATGAAAATAGATATACAAAATACAGATAAAATAAGCTAAATTTGAATTGAAATGTATATAGAAAATACATAAAATAATGTAAATTTGTATCAAAATATTTATAAAAATACATATAATAACGTAAATTTGTTTAAAAATATATAAACAAAATACACATTAAGTAATGTAAATACGTATAAAAAATATGTACAAAATACACATATAATCATGTAATTCGTATCAAACTAAATAAACAAAATATCAATAAAATAATGTAAATTTGTATGAGAAAACATATACAAATACATATAAAATAACGCTAATTTCCATAAAAATATGTCCAAAAATGAACGTAAAATAAAGTAACTGTGGATAAAAATATATATACAAAACACACATTAAATAATGTAAATGCGTACATAAAATAACCTAAATTTGTATAAAACTATATACAAAAATACACAAAAATAATTTAAATTTGTATGAAAAGAAATATACAAAATACATATAAAATTAGGCTAATTTGTATTGAAATACATATACAAAATACATATAAAATAATATAAATTTGAAAGAAAATATATAAACAAATACACATATAATAACGTAAATTTGTATGAAATATATAATCAAAATACACATTAAATAATGTAAATGTAAAAAATCTATACAAAACAAAAATAGAATAATGTAAAATCGTATCAAAATATATACACAGAATATTAATACAATAATGTAAATTTGTATGAAAATTAAGATGCAAAATACCTATAAAATAACGCATTTTTAAAAAAAATATTGATACCAAAATACACATAAAATATTTGAATTTGTATTAAAATAAATATACAAAATGCACATTGAATAAGGTAAATTTGTATTGAAATAGATATGCAAAATACATATAAAATAATGTAAATTTGTTTCAAAATATATATGCGAATACACATAAAATAACGAAGATTTCTATTAAAATACATATACAAAATACACATAATATTAAGTAAATACGTATAAAAAAATGTATACAAAATACACATAAAATAATGTAAATTCGTGTAAATGTAAATAAACAATATACCAATAAAAGAATGTATTTGTATAAATATAAATATACAAAATGCACATAAAATAACGTAAATTTATATAAAACTATATACATAAAATAACGCAAATTTCTATAAAAATATATGTACAAAAATGAACATAAAATAAATTTGCATAAAAATATATATACAAAACACACTTTAGATAATGTAAATGAGTATAAAAATATGTATACAAAATACCTATGAAATAATCTAAATTCGTATCGAGTTAAACTAAGAAAATATCAATAAAATAATGTAATTTTGGATGAAAACATATATACAAAATACACATAAAATAACCTAAATACAAATACAAGTATACACGTAAAATAATTTAAAATTGAATGAAATAAATATACAAAATAAACATAAAATAAGGTAAACTTGTAATGAAATATATGAAAAAATACACATAAAATAATATAAATTTGTATGAAAATATATATACAAATACACTTAAATAATATGAATTTGTATAAAATTTGTATCAAAATATATACTTATACACACAATAAAATAACGTAATTTTTTTATGAAAATGTATATACAAAATACACATAAAATAATTTAAATACGTAGAAAAATATATATACAAAAAACACATAAAATAATGTAAATTTGTATGAAAATATATAAACAAATACACATAAAATAATGTAAATTTGGATAAAATATATATACAAAATGAACATTAAATAATGTAAATATGTATAAAAAAAAATATACAAAAAACACATAGAATAATGTTAAATCGTATCAAAATAAATAAAGAGAATATCAATAAAATAATGTAAATTTGTATGAAAATAAAGATGCAAAATATCCATATAATAACGCATATTTGCATAAAAATATATATACAAAAATACATATAAAATAGTTAAGTTTGTATTAAAATAAATATACAAAATGCACGTACAATAAAATAAATTTGTATTGAAATAGATATGCAAAATACACATCAATAATGTAAATTTGTATCAAAATATATATACGAATGCTCATAAAATAGAGTAAATTTCTGTGAAAATATACATACAAAATAGATATACAAAATACACATATAACTAGTTAAATTTGTATTTAAATACATGTACAAAAAACACATAAAATAATGTAGATTTGTATGAAATGTAAAAATATACATTTTATATAAAATATATATACAAAATACACATAGAATAATTTAAAATCATATTAAAATAAATACACACAATATCAATAAAATAATGTAAATTTGTATGAAAATAAAGATGCAAAATACCCATAAAATAAAGCATATTTTTATAAAATACATATACAAAATACACATAGATTAATCAAATTTGTATGAAAATAAATATACAAAATACACATACAATTAGGTAAATTTGTATTGAAATACATACACAAAATACACATAAAATAATGTAAATTTGTTTCAAAATATATATACGAATACACATAAAATAACGCAGATTTCTATAGAAATATATATACAAAATACACTTGAAATAATGTAAATACGTATAAAAATATATATAAAATACACATTAAATAATGTTAATTCGTGTCAAAATAAATAAACAAAATATCATGAAAAGAATGTGTATTTGTATGAAAATAGATATACAAAATACACATAAAATAACCTAAATTTGTATAAAACTATATACAAAAATACACACAAATAATTTAAACTTGTATGAAAATAAATATACAAAAAACATATAAAAATAGGTAAATTTGTATTGAAATACATATACAAAATACACATGAAATAATGTAAATTTGAATGAAAATATATAAACATATAGATTTAAAATAACGTAAATTTGTATCAAATATATATACAAAAAAAACATTAAATAATGTAAATATGTATAAAAAAATATATACAAAACACAAATAATGTATAATCGTATCAAAATAAATACAGAAAATATTAATAAAATAATGTAAATATGTATGAAAATTAAGATGCAAAATACCCATAAAATAACGCATTTTTTATAAAAATATAAATACGAAAAAACATAAAATATTTGATTTTGTATTAAAATAAATAGATATACAAAATACACATAAAATAAGCTAAATTTGAATTGAAATATATATACAAAATACATAAAATAATGTAAATTTGTATCAAATTACCTATACAAACACACATATAATAACGTAAATTTGTATAAAATATATAAACAAAATACACATTAAATAATGTAAATACGAATAAAAAAATGTAAAAAATACACAAATAATCATGTAATTCGTATCAAAATAAATAGACAAAATACCAATAAAATAATGTAAAATTCTATGAGAAAACATATACAAAATACTCATAAATAACGCAAATATCAATAAAATATATATAATATAATATATTTTTACATATTTAAAATATTTGATGTATATTTTGTATATATATATTTATCCAAATTTACGTGATTTTATATGTATTTGTTTATATATTTTCATACAAATTTACATTATTTTATGTAATTTTGTATATGTATTCAATACAAATTTGCCTAACTTTATGTGTATTTTGCATATCTATTTTCAAACAAATTTAAACTATTTTTGTGTATATTTGAATATATTTTTATACAAATTTTAGTTCTTTTATTTGTTTTTTGTATATATATTTTCCTACAAATATCCATTCTTTAATTGGAATTTTGTGTATTTAATTTTTTAAGAATTTACTTTATTTTATGTATTTTGTATACATATTTTCTACGTATTTAAACTATTTTATGTGTATTTTATATATACATTTTCATAAAAATTTACGTTATTTTATTGTGTGTATTCGTATATATTTTGAAACATTTTATACAAATTCATTTTATTTTATGTGTATTTGTATATATATTTTCATACAAATTTATATTATTTTATGTGTATTTTTACATATATTTTATTACAAATTTACCTTATTTTATGTTTATTTTGTATATTTATCTCATTCAATTTTAAATTATTTAATGTGTATATTTGTATTTATATTTAGGTTATTTTATGTGTGTTTTCTATATATATTTTCATCCAAAATTACATTATTTTATTGTTATTTTCTTAATTTAACTCGATACGAATTTAGATTATTTCATAGGTATTTTGTATACATATTTTTATACTCATTTACATTATCTAATGTGTGTTTTGTATATATTTTTTTATGCAAACTAGTTTTATGTGCATTTTTGTACATATATTTTTATAGAAACTTAAAACGTTATTTTATGTGTATTTTGTATATGTTTTCTCATACAAATTTACATTATTTAATTAGTTTTTTGTTTATTTATTTTGATACGAATGACTTGATTATTGGTGTATTTTGTAAATATTTTTTTTATACGTATTTACATTACTTAATGTGTATTTTGTTTATATATTTTTTTTACAAATTTACGTTATTATATGTGTATTTGTTAAAAATATTTTGAAAAGAATTTACTTTATTTTATGTATTTTGTATATATATTTCAATTCAAATTTAGATTATTTTGTGTGTATTTTGTATATCTATTTTCATACAAATTTAATTACTTCTGTGTATTTTGGATATAGTTTTAAACAAATTTACGTTATTTTATGTGCATTTTGTATATTTATATTTATACAAATACACATTCTCTTATTGGTAATTTGTTTAATTATATTTTTAATAATTTACTTTATTTATTTTCTATTTTGTATACATTTTTGATTCGTATTTACTTAATTTTATTTGTATTTTGCATATATATATTTATAGAAACCTACGTTATTTTATGTGTATTCGAATATATATTTTGAAACAAATTTACATTGTTTTATATGTTTTTTGCATATCTATTTCAATACAAATTTACATTATTGTATGTGCATTTTGTATATTTATTTTAATACAAATTGAAATATTTTATGTGTATTTTGGTATATATAATTTTATAGAAAATGCGTTATTTTATAGGTATTTTGCATCTTAGTTTTCATACAAATGTACATTATTTTATTAATATTCTGTGTATATATTTTGATACGATTTTATATTATACTATTTGTGTTTTGTATATATTTTTTTATACATATTTTCATTATTTAATGTGTATTTTTTATATATTTTATACAAATTAACGTTATTTTAAGTGTATTTGTTTATATAATTTCATTCAAATTTACATTATTTTAAGTGTATTTTATATATGTATTTCAATACAAATTTACCTAATTTCATGTGTATTTTATATATTTATTTTCATACAAATTTATATACATATACATTATATACATATAGAGTAAATTTCTATGAAAATATTTATTCAAAATACATATAAAATTATGTAAATAAGTATAAAAATATATATATCAAATACACCTAAAAAAATGAAAATTCGTATCAAAATAAATAAACAAAATTGCGATAAAAGAACGTATATTTGTAGGAAAATAAATATACAAAATACACATAAAATTACGAAAATTTGAATAAAAGTATTACAAAAAAACAAAAAAATAAATTTCAATTTGTATGAAAATAGATATACAAAATACACATAAAATAATGTAAATTTGTATGATATGAAAACAAATTCACATAAAATAACGTACATTTGTATAAAATAGATATACAAAATATAAATAGAATAATGTAAAATCGTATCAAAATAAATACACAGAATATCAATAAAATAATGTAATTTTGTATGAAAATAAAGATGCAAAATACCCATAAAATAAAGCATATTTTAAAAATACATATACAAGAATACACATAGAATAATCAAATTTGTATTAAAATTAATATACAAAATGCACGTACAATAAGGGAAATTTGTATTGAAAAAATATACAAAATGCACATAAAACAATGTATATTTGTTTCAAAATATATATACGAATACACATAAAATAACGTATATTTCTATAGAAATATATATACAAAATACATTTGAAATGACGTAAATACGTATAAAAATATATATACACAATACACATTAAATAATGTAAATTCGCATCAAAATAAATAAACAAAATATCAATAAAAGAATGTGTATTTGTATGAAAATAGATATACAAAATACACATAAAATATTGTAAATTTGTATGAAACTCTATTAAAAAAATACACAAAAATAATTTAAATTTGTATAAAAATATATATACAAAATACATATAAAACTAGGTAAATTTCTATTGAAATACATATACAAAATACACATAAAATAATGTAAATTTGAATGAAAATATATAAACAAATGCACTTAAAATAACGTAAATTTGTATGAAATATATAGAAAATACACATTAAATAATGTAAATATGTATAAAAAAATATATACAAAACACATATAGAATAATGTAAAATAGTACCAAAATAAATACACAGAATATTAATAAAATAATGTAAATTTGTATGAAAATAAAGATGCAAAATACCCATAAAACAACGCATTTTTTATGAAAATATATATACCAAAATACACATGAAATATTTAAATTTGTATTACAATACATATACAAAATGCACATACAATAAGGTAAATTTGTATTGAAATAGATATGCAAAATACACATAAAACAATGTAAATTTGTTTCAAAATATATATACGAATATACATAAAATAACGTAGATTTCTATAAAAAAATATATACAAAATACACATAAAATGAAGTAAATACGTATAAGAAAATGTATACAAATACATAAAATAACGTAAATTCGTATCAAAAGAAATAAACCAAATGCCAATAAAGAATGTTTACTTGTATAAATATAAATATACAAAATACACATAAAAATAACGTAAATTGTATAAAACTATATACAAAATAAACAAAATAATTAAATTTGTATGAAAATAGATATACAAAGACACATAAAATAAGCTAAATTTGAATTGAAATAAATATAGAAAATACATAGAATAATGTAAATTTGTACCAAAATATATATTCAATACACATATATTAAAATTAATATACAAAATGCGTATATAATAACGTAAATTTGTATTGAAAAAATATGCAACATGCACGTTTACTCATACAAATTTATATTATTTTATTGGTATTTTGTTTATTTATTTTGACACGAATTACATGATTATATGTGTATTTTGTACATATTCTTTATACGTATTTACATTATTTAATGTGTATTTGTTTATATATTTTCATACAAATTTACGTTATTATATGTGAATTTGTATAAATATTTTGATACAAATTTACTTTATTTCATGTATTTTGCATATATATTTCAATTCAAATTTAGCTTATTTCGTGTATTTTGTATATATTTTCATACAAATTTAATTACTTCTGTGTATTTTGTATATAGTTTTATTTAAATTTACGTTATTTTATGTGTATTTTGTATATTTATATTTATACAAATACACATTCTTTATTATTATTTTGTTTATTTATTTTGATACAATTTACATTATTTTATGTGTTTTTGTATACATTTTTATACGTATTTACTTCATTTTATGTGTTTTTTGTATATATATTTTTATAGAAATCTACGTTATTTTATGTGTATTCGTATATATATTTTGAAACAAATTTACATTGTTTTATATGTATTTTGCATATCTATTTCAATACAAATTTACCTTATTGTAAGTGTGTTTTCTAGATTTATTTTAATACAATTATATTTTTTTTATTTGTATTTTGTTAAATATATATTTATACAAAAAAATGAGTTATTTTATGGTATTTTGCTTTATTTTCAAACAAATTTACATTATTTTATTAATATTCTGTGTATTTATTTTGATACAATTTTACAATTATTCTATTTGTGTTTTGTACATATTTTTTTTATACAAATTTACGTTATTTTAAGTGTATTTGTTTATGTATTTTCACTCAAATTTACATTATTTTATGTGTATTTTGTGTATGTATTTCAATACAAATTTACCTAATTTTATGTGTATTTTGTATATTTATTTTCATACAAATTTAAAATATTTTTGTGTCTTTCTGTATATAGTTTGATACCAATTTAGGTTATTTTATGTGTATTTTGTATATCTATTTTCATACAAATACACATTCTTTTATTGATATTTTGTTTATTTATTTTGACGCGAATTTTTTGTGAATTTGTTTTCATTTCATGCAAATTTACATTATTTTATGTGTATTTTTTACATGTATTTAAATACAAATTTAACTATTTATATGTGTATTTTGTATATCTATTTTCATACAAATTGAAATTTATTTTTTTGTTTTGTATATATTTTTATTCAAATTTTCGTAATCTTATAAAAATATATATACCAAAATACACATAAAATATTTAAATTTGCATTGAAATAAATATACAAAATGCACATACAATAAGGTAAATTTGTATGGAAAGAGATGTGTAAAGGTACATATAAAACAATGTAAATTTGTTTCAAAATATATATACGAATACAAATAAAAAAACGTAGATTTCTATAAAAATATATATACAAAATACACATAAAATTAACTAAAAACGTATAAAAAAATGTATAAAAATACACATAAAATAATGTAAATTCGATTTAAAATAAATAAACAAAATACCAATAAAAGAATTTGTATTTGGATAAATATAAATATACAAAATACACATACAAAAAAAAACATAAAATAAGGTAGATTTGTAAAAAATATATGTACAAAATACACATAAAATAATATAAATTTATATAAAAATATATACAAATACACATAAATACCATGAATTTGTATAAAATATATATTCAAAATAAATATTAAATAATGTAAAAGCGTATAAAATATATATAAAGTACATATAAAATAATGTAAATTGCATCAATATAAATCAACAAAACACAAATAAAATAATATATATTTGAATGAAAATAAATTTACAAAATACACATAACATAACTAAAATTTGTATTAAAATATATACAAAAATACATAGAAATAATTTGAGTTTGTATGAAAATAGATATACAAAATACACATAAAACTAGGGAAATTTCTTTTGAAATGTATATACAAAATACCCATAAAATATTGTAAATTTGTGTCAAAATATATAAACAAATACACATAAAATAACGTAAATTTGTATGAAAAATATATACAAAATACACATAGAATAATGTCAATTCGCATCAAAATGATTGAGCAGAATATCAATAAAATAATGTAAATTTGTATGAAAATAATGATGCAAAATACCGAAAAAATAAAGCATATGTTTATAAAAATACATATACAAAAAAACACATCGAATAATTAAATTTGTATTAAAATTAATATACAAAATGCGTATATAATAAGGTAAATTTGTATTGAAAAAATATGCAACATACACGTTTAATCATACAAATTTATATTATTTTATTGGTATTTTGTTTATTTATTTTGATACGAATTACATGATTATATGTGTATTTTATACATATTTTTTTATACGTATTTACATTATTTAATGTGTATTTTGTTTATATATTTTCATACAAATTTACGTTATTATATGTGTATTTGTATAAATATTTTGATACAAATTTACTTTATTTCATGTATTTTGTATATATATTTCAATTCAAATTTAGCTTATTTTATGTGTATTTTGTATATATTTTCATACAAATTTAATTACTTCTGTGTATTTTGTATATAGTTTTATATAAATTTACGTTATTTTATGTGTATTTTGTATATTTATATTTATACAAACATTCTTTGATTAGTATTTTGTTTATTTATTTTGATACGAATTTACATTATTTTATGTGTATTTTGTATACATTTTTTTATACGTATTTACTTCATTTTCTGGATTTTGTATATATATTTTTATAGAAATCTACGTTATTTTATGTGTATTCGTATATATATTTTGAAACAAATTTACATTGTTTTATATGTATTTTGCATATCTATTTCAATACAAATTTACCTTATTGTATGTGTTTTTTGTATATTTATTTTAATACAAATTAAATTTTTTGATGTGTATTTTGGTATATATATTTTTATAAATAAAAAAATGCGTTATTTTATGGGTATTTTGCTTCTTTATTTTCATACAAATTTACATTATTTTATTAATATTCTGTGTATTTATTTTGATACGATTTTACATTATTCTATTTTTGTTTTGTACATATTTTTTTATACAAATTTACGTTATTTTAAGTGTATTTGTTTATGTATTTTCATTCAAATTTACATTATTTTATGTGTATTTTGTGTATGTATTTCAATACAAATTTACCTAGTTTTAAGTGTATTTTGTATATATATTTTCATACAATTTAAAAATATTTTTGTGTATTTCTGTATATAGTTTGATACAAATTTAGGTTATTTTATGTGTATTTTGTATATCTATTTTCATACAAATACACATTCTTTTATTGATATTTTGTTTATTTATTTTGACGCGAATTTACATTATTTAATGTGTATTTTGTATATATATTTTATATTTACATCATTTCATATGTATAGTTTGTATATAGTTTATATATATATATATATATATATATATATATATATATATATATATATATATATATATATATATATATATATATATATATATATATATATATATATAGATATATATATATATATATATATACAAATACACATTCTTTTATTGGTATTTTGTTTATTTATTTTGATACTAATTTACATTATTTTATGTGTATTTTGTATACATTTTTTATACGTATTTACTTAATTTTATGTGTATTTTGTATATATATATATATATATTTTTATAGAAATCTACCTTATTTCATGTGTATTCGTATATATATTTTGGAACAAATTTACATTGTTTATATGTATTTTGCATATCTATTTTTGTGTATTCTGAATTTATTTTTGTTATACATAGAATAATGTAAAATCGTATCAAAATAGGTACACAGAATATCAATAAAATAATTTAAATTTGTATGAAAATAAATGATGCAAAATACTATAAGATAAAGCATATTTTTTAAAATACATATACAAAAATACACATAGAATAATTAAATTTGTATTAAAATTAATATACAAAATGCACATACAATAAGGTAAATTTGTATTAAAAAACGAAAATACAAATAAAACAGTGTAAATTTGTTTCAAAATATATATACGAATACACATAAAATAACGTAGATTTCTATAGAAATATATATACAAAATACACATGAAATGATGTAAATACGTATAAAATATATATACAAAATACATATTAAGTAATGTAAATTCGTGTCAAAATAAATAAACGAAATATCATAAAAGAATGTGTATTTGTATGTAAAATAGATATACAAAATACACATAAAATAATGTAAATTTGTAATAAAATATATACAAAAATACACAAGAATAATGTAAATTTGTATGAAAATAAAGATGCAAAATTATCAAATAGCGCATTTCTTATAAAATATATATATCAAAATACACATAAAATATTTAAATTTGTATTGAAATAAATATACAAATGCACATACAATAAGGTAAATTTGTATTGAAAGAGATATACAAAATACATATAAAACAATGTAAATTTGTTTCAAAATATATATGAATACACATAAAATAACGTAGATTTCTATAAAAATATATACAAAACACACATAAAATTAGGTAAATACGTTTAAAAAAATGTAAACAAAATACACATAAAATAATATAAATTCGAAACAAAATAAATAAACAAAATACCAATAAAGGAATGTGTATTCTGTGTATTTTTGTATATAGTTTTATACAAATGTACGATATTTTTTGTGTATTTTGTATATATATATATATATATATATATATATATATATATATATATATATATATATATATATATATATATATATATATATATATATATATATATATATATATATATATATATATATTTATACAAATACACATTCTTTTACTGGTATTTTGTTTATTTATTTTGATACGATTTTTATGTGTATTTTGTATTCATTTTTTTATACGTATTTACTTCATTTTATGTGTATTTTGTATATATTTTTATAGAAATCTACGTTATTTTATGTGTATTCGAATATATATTTTTAAACAAATTTACATTGTTTTATATGTATTTTGCATATCTATTTCAATACAAATCTACCTTATAGTATGTGCATTTTTTATATTTATTTTAATACAAATTTTAATATTTTATGTGTATTTTGGTATATATATTTTTATAAACAATGCGTTATTTTATGGCTATTTTGCATCCTTATTTTCATACAAATTTACATTATTTTATTAATATTCTGTGTATTTATTGTTGATACGATTTTACATTATTCTATTTGTGTTTTGTATATATTTTTTTATACATATTTACATTATTTAATGTGTATTTTGTATATATATTTGATACAAATTTACGTTATTTTAAGTGTATATATTTATATATTTTCATTCAAATTTCCATTATTTTATTTGTATTTTGTATATGTATTTCAATACAAATTTACCTAGTTTTATGTGTATTTTCTATATTTATTTTCATACAAATTTAAATTATTTTTGTGTATTTTTGTATATAGTTTTATACAAACTTAGGTTATTTTATGAGTATTTTGTATATCTATTTTCATACAAATACACATTCTTTTATTGATATTTTTTTTTATTTTTTTTGACGAGAATTTAAATTATTTAATGTGTATTTTGTATATATATATTTTTATACGTATTTACATCATTTCATGTGTATTTTGTATATATATTTCTATAGAAATCTACGTTATTTTATGTGTATTCGTATATAGATTTTTAAACAAATTTACACTTTTATGTGCATTTTGTATATTTTTTCAACACAAATTTACCTTATTGTACGTGCATTTTGTATATTAATTTTAATACAAATTTAATTATTCAATGTGTATTTTTGTATATGTATTTTTAAAAAAATATGCTTTATTTTATGGGTATTTTGCATCTTTATTTTCATACAAAATTACATTATTTTATTGATATTCTGTGTATTTATTTTGATACGATTTTACATTATTCTATGTATATTTTGTATATCTATTTTATACAAATGTACGTTATTTTATGTGAATTTGTTTTCATTTCATACAAATTTACATTATTTTATGTGTATTTTGTACATGTATTTAAATACAAATTTAACTAATTATATGTGTATTTTGTATATCTATTTTCATGCAAATTGAAATTTATTTTTTTGTTTTTTTGTATATATTTTTATTCAAATTTTCGTAATTTTATGTGTATTTTGTATATTTATTTTCCTACAAATATACGTTCTTTTATCGGAATTTTGTTTATTTATTTTGATACGAATTTTCATTTTTTAGGTGTATTTGATATATATATTTTTATACTTTTTTACATAATTTTATATGTATTTTGAATATATATTTTCATAGAAATTTACTCTATATGTTTATACAAAAAACACAAAAATAATTTAAATTTGTATGAAAATAAATATACAAAATACACATAAAATTAGGTAAATTTGTATTGAAATACATATACAAAATACACTTAAAATAATGTAAATTTGAATGAAATTATATAAACAAATACACTTAAAATAACATTAATTTGTATAAAATATATATAAAAGATACACATTAAATAATGAAAATATGTATAACAAAATATATACAAAACACAAATAGTATAATATAAAATCGTATCAAAATATATACACAGAATATTAATAAAATAATGTACATTTGTATGAAAACTAAGATGCAAAATACCTATAAAATAACGCATTTTTTATAAAATTATATATAACAAAATACACATAAAATATTTGAATTTGTATTAAAATAAATATACAAAATGCACATACAATAAGGTAAATTTGTATTGAAATAGATTTGCAAAATACATATAAAACAAAGTAAATTTGTTTCAAAATATATATACGAATACACATAAAATAACGTAGATTTCTATAAATATATATATATACAGAATACAAATAAAATTAAGTTAATACGAATCAAAAATGTATACAAAATACACATAAAATAATGTTAATTCGTATAAATATAAATAAACAAAATACCAATAAGAGAGTGTGTATTTGTATAAATATAAATATACAAAATGCACATAAAATAACGTAAATTTGTATAAAACTATATACAAAAATACACAGAAGTAATTAAATTTGTATGAAAATAGATATACAAAATATACACAAAATAAGCAAAATTTGTATTGAAATATATATACAAAATACATATAATAAAGTAAATTCGTTTCAAAATATTTTTAACAAATACACATATAATAACGTAAATTTGTAAAAAAAATATATAAACAAAATACACATTAAGAAATATAAATACGTATAAAAATATTTACAAAATACATAAATAATCAAGTCATTCGTATCAAAATAAATAAACAAAAAACTAATTAAATAATGTAAATTTGTATGAGAAAACATATACAAAATTCACATAAAATAACGTTTTAAGTTTCTATAAAAATATATGTACAAAAATGCACATAAAATTAGTTTGCATAAAAAAATATATACAAAACACACATTAGATAATGTAAATGAGTATAAAAATTTGTATACAAAATACCTATGAAATAATCTAAATTCGTATCGAGTTAAATTAAGAAAATAACAATAAAATAATGTGATTTTGGATGAAAATATATATAGAAAACACACATAAAATAACCTAAATACAAATACAAATATACACATTAAATAATTTAAAATTGAATGAAATAAATATACAAAATAAACATAAAATAATTTAAATTTGTAATAAAATATAAGTAAGAATACACATAAAATAATATAAATTTGTATGAAAATATATATACAAATACACATAAAATAACATGAATTTGTATAAAATTTGTTTCAAAATATATACGAATACACACAATAAAATAACGTAATTTTTTATGAAAATGTATATATAAAATACACATAAAATAATTTAAATACGTAGAAAAATATATATACAAAATACACATAAAATAATGTAAATTCGTAAAAAATTAAATACTCAAAATTCCAATAAAAGAATGTATATTTGTAGGAAAATATTTATACAAAAAACAAATAAAATAACTAAAATTTGTATAAAAATATATACAAAAATACACAAAAATAATATAAATTTGTTTGAAAATAGATATGCAAAATACACATAAAGTTAGGCAAATTTGTATTGAAATACATATACAAAACTCACATCAAATAATGTAAATTTGTATGAAAATATATAAACAAATACATATTAAATAACGTAAATTTAGATAAAATATATATACAAAATATACATTAAATATTTTAAATATGTATAAAAATATATTATATTATATATATTTTTATTGATATTTGCGTTATTTATGTGAATTTTGTATATGTTTTCTCATAGAAATTTACATTATTTTATTGGTATTTTGTCTATTTATTTTGATACGAATTACATGATTATTTGTGTATTTTGTCCTTTTTTTTTATACGTATTTACATTATTTAATGTGTATTTTGTTTACATATTTTTATACAAATTTACGTTATTATATGTGTATTTGTATAAGTATTTTGATACAAATTTACATTATTCTATGTATTTTGTATATATATTTTAATTCAAATTTAGCTTATTTTATGTGTATTTTGTATATCTATTTATTTTAATACAAAATCAAATATTTTTTGTTTTCTCGTATATATATTTTTAAAAAAAAGCGTTATTTTATGGGTATTTTGCATCTTAATTTTCATACCAATTTACATTATTTTATTAATATTTTCTGTATTTATTTTGATACGATTTTACATTATTTTATTTGTGTTTTGCATAATTTTTTTTTATACATATTTACATTATTTAATGTGTTTTTTGTATATATATTTGATACAAATTTACGTTATTTTAAGTCTATATGTTTATATATTTTCATTCAAATTTACATTATTTTATGTGTATTTTGTATATGTATTTCAATACAAATTAACCTAATTTTATATGTTTTTTTTATATTTATTTTCATACAAGTTTAAATTATTTGTGTATTTTTGTATATAGTTTTATACAAATTTAGGTTATTTTATGTGTATTTTGTATATCTATTTTCATACAAATACACATTCTTTTCATGATATTTTGTTTATTTATTTTGACACGAATTAACATTATTTAAAGTGTATTTTGTATATATATTTTTATACGTATTTACATTATTTCAAGTGTATTTTGTATATATATTTATATAGAAATCTGCGTTATTTTATGTGTATTCGTATATATATTTTGAAACAAATTTACATATTTTTATGTGTATTTTGCATATTTTTTCAATACAAATCTACCTTATTGTATGTGCATTTTGTATATTAATTTTAATACAAATTTGATTAATCTATGTGTATACAAAAATACAGAGAACAAATACACATTCTTTTATTGGTATTTTGTTTATTAATTTTGTTTCGAATTTATATTATTTTATGTGTATTATGTTTACATTTTTTTATACGTATTTACCTAATTTTATGTGTATTTTGTATATATATTTTTATAGAAATCTACGTTATTTTATGTGTATTTGTATATATATTTTGAAACAAATTTACATTGTTTTATATGTATTTTTGCACATCTCTTTCAATAGAAGTTTACCTTATTGTATGTGCATTTTGTATATTTATTTCAATACAAATTTAAATATTTAATGTGTATTTTGGTATATATATTTTTATAAGAAATGCGCTATTTGATGGGAATTTTGCATCTTTATTTTCATACAAATTTACATTATTTTATTAATATTCAGTGTATTTATTTTGATACGATTTTACATTATTCTATTTGTTTTTTGTATATATATTTTGTATATATATTTTGTATATATATTTAGTTTATTTAATGTGTATCTTGCATATATATTTCAGACAAATTTATTATCTATTATTTATTTTCATACAAATACACATTCTTTTCATGATATTTTGTTTATTTATTTTGACACAAATTTACATTACTTAATATGTATTTTGTATATATATATATATATATATATATATATATATATATATATATATATATATATATATATATATATATATATATATATATATATATATATATATTTATACATATTTACATAATTTCATGTGTATTTTGTATATATATTTCTATAGAAATCTACGTTATTTTATATGTATTCGTATATATATTTTGAAACAAATTTACACAGTTTTATTTGTATTTTGCGTTTTTTTTCAATACAAATTTTCCTTATTGTATGTGTGCATTTTGTATATTAATTTTAATCCAAATTTAATTATTCTATGTGTATTTTTGTATATGTATTTTTAGAAAAATATATTCTTTATCTTATGGGAATTTTGCATCTTTATATTCATAAAAATTTAAATTATTTTATTGATATTCTGTGTACTTATTTTGATACGATTTTACATTATTCTATGTAAAAACAAAAATATATACAGAATACACAAAAGTAGATATGCAAAATACATATAAACAATGTAAATTTGTGTCAAAATATATATACGAATACACATGAAATAAGGTAGATTTCTATAAAAATATATATACAAAATACACATAAAATTAAGTAAATACGTATAAAAAATGTATACAAAACACACATAAAATAATGTAAATTAGTATCAAAATAATTAAACAAAATACCAATAAAAGAATGTGTATTTGTATAAATATATATATACAAAATACACATTAAATAATATAAAAATGTTTAAAACTATACAAAATACACATGAAATGATGTAAATATGTATAAAAATATATATACAAATTACACATTAAATAATGTAAATTCGCGTCAAAATAAATAAAAATATCAATAAAAGAATGTGTATTTGTATGAAAATAGATATACAAAATACACATAAAATAACCTAAATTTGTATCAAACTATATACAAAAATACACAAAAATATTTGAAATTTGATTGAAAATAAATATTCAAAATACACATAAAATTAGGTAAATTTGTATTGAAATACATACACAAAATACACATAAAATAATGTAAATTTGAATGAAAATACATAAACAAATACACTTAAAATAACGTAAATTTGTATAAAAAAATAAGTACAAAACACAAATAGAATAATGTAAAATCGTATCAAAATAAATACACAAAATATTAATAAAATAATGTAAATTTGTATGAAAACAAAGAACCAAAATACCCATAAAATAACGCATTTTTTTTATTTATAAAAATATATATACCAAAATACACATAAAAAAATTAAATTTGTGTTAAAATAAATATACAAAAAACACATACAATAAGGTAAATTTGTATTGAAATAGATATGCAAAATACATATAAAACAATGTAAATTTGTTTCAAAATATATATACGAATACACATAAAATAACGTAGATTTCTATAAAAATATATATACAAAATACACATCAAATGAAGTAAATACGTATAAAAAAATGTATACAAAAAACACATAAAATAATGTAAATTCGTATCAAAATAAATAAACAAAATACCAATAAAAGAATGTGTATTTGAATAAATATAAATATACAAAATACACATAAAATAACGTAAATTTATATAAAACTATATACAAAAATACACAGAAGTAATTAAATTTGTATGAAAATATATACAAAATACACACAAAATAAGCTAAATTTGAATTGAAATATATATGCAAAATACATGAAATAAAGTTGATTTCTATCAAAATATTTATACAAATACACATATAATAACGTAAATTTGTATGAAAATATATAAACAAAATACACATTAAATAATGTAAATACGTATAAAAAATATGTACAAAATACACATATTATCATGTAATTCGTATCAAAATAAATAAACAAAATACCAATAAAATAATATAAATTTGTATGAGTAAACGTGTATGTTGCATATTTTTTCAATACAAATTTACCTTATTATATACGCATTTTGTATATTAATTTTAATACAAATTTAATTATTCGATGTGTATTTTTGAATCTGTATTTTTATAAACATATGCTTTATTTTTTGGGCATTTTGCATATTTATTTTCATACAAATTTACATTATTTTATTGATATTCTGCCCATTCATTTTGATACGAATTGACATTATTCTATGTGTATTTTGTATATATTTTTCATACAAATTTACGTTTTTTTATGTGTATTTGTTTATATATTTTGACACAAATTTACAATATTTTATGAGTATTTTGTACATACATTTCAAAAGAAATTTACCTAGTTTTATGTGTATTTTGAATATCTATTTTCATACAAACTCAAATTATTTCTTTGTATTTTTGTATATATTTTAATACAAATTTTAGTTATGTTATGTGTATTTTGTAAGTTTATTTTCATTCAAATATATATTATTTTATTGGTGTTTTGTTGATTTATATTGATACGAATTTACATTATTTTATATGTACTTTGTATATATATTTTTAAACGCTTTTACATTATTTAATATTTATTTTGAATATATATTTTTATACAAATTCATGGTATTTTATGTGTATTTGTATATATATTTTCATATAAATTTACATTATTTTATGTGTATTTTGTACATATATTTTATTACAAATCTACCTTATTTTATGTTTATTTTGTATGTGTATTTTGTATATTTATATTTATCCAAATACACATTCTTTTATTGGTATTTTGTTTATTTATTTTAATTCGAATTTACATTATTTTATGTGTATTTTGTATACATTTTTTTATACGTATTTACTTAATTTTATGTGTATTTTGTATATATATTTTTAAAGAAAACTACGTTTTTTTATTTGTATTCGTATATATATTTTGAAACAAATTTACATTGTTTTATATGTATTTTTGTATATCTCTTTCAATACAAATTTACCTTATTGTATGTGCGTTTTGTATATTTATTTCAATGCAAATTTAAATATTTTATGTGTATTTTGGTATGTATATTTTTATAAGAAATGGGCTATTTTATGGGAATTTTGCATCTTTATTTTCATACAAATTTACATTATTTTATTAATATTCGGTGTATTTATTTTGATACGGTTACATTATTCTATTTCTTTTTTGTATATACTTTTTTATACATATTTACATTATTTAATGTGTATCTTGCATATATATTTTATACAAATTTATTATCTATTATCTATTTTCATACAAATACACATTCATTTCATGATATTTTGTTTATTTATTTTGACACGAGTTTACATTAATTAATATGTATTTTGTATATATATTTTTATACGTATTTACATAATTTCATATGTATTTTGTATATATATTTCTATAGAAATCTACTTTATTTTATGTGTATTCGTATATATATTTTGAAACAAATTTACATTGTTTTATATGTATTTTTAAATATCTCTTTCAATACAAATTTACCTTACTGTATATGCATTTTGTATATTTATTTCAATACAAATTTAAATATTATATGTGTATTTTGGTAAATATTTTTTTATAAAAAATGCGATAATTTTAGTGAATTTTGCATCTTTATTTTTATACAAATTTACAGTATTTTATTGATATTCTGTGTATTTATTTTGATACGATTTTACATTATTCTATTTGTTTTTTGTATATATTTTTTATACACATTTACATTATTTAATGTGTATCTTGCATATATATTTTATACAAATTTACGTTATTTTAAGTGTATTTGTTTATATATTTTTGATCAAATTTACATTATTTGATGTGTATTTTGTATATGTATTTCAATACAAATTTACCTAATTTTATGTGTATTTTGTATATTTCTTTTCAAACAAGTTTTAATTATTTTTTTGTATTTTTGTATATAGTTTTATACAAATTTAGATTATTTTATGTACGGATTTACATTATTTTGTGTGTGTTTTGTAAATATATTTTTATGCAAATTTACTTTATTTTATGTGCATTTTTGTACATATATTTTTATAGAAATTTGCGTTATTTGTATATGTTTTCTCATAGAAATTTAACATTATTTTATTGCTATTTTGTTTATTTATTTTGATACGAATTACATGATTATATGTGTATTTTGTACATATTTTTTATACGTATTTACATTACTTAATGTATTTTGTGTGTATTTGTATATATTTTAAACAAATCTACGTTATTATATGTATTTGTATAAATATTTTGATACAGATTTACATTATTTTATGTATTTTGTATGTACATTTCAATTCAAATTTAGCTTATTTTAGCTGTATTTTGTATATATATTTTCATACAAATTTAATAACTTCTGTGTATTTTTTTATATAGTTTTATACAAATTTACGATATTTTTTGTGTATTTTGTATATTTATATTTATACAAATACACTTTCTTTTACTGGTATTTTGTTTATTTATTTTGATACGATTTTTATGTGTATTTTGTATTCATTATTTTATTGCTATTTTGTTTATTTATTTCGATATGAATTACATGATTATATGTGTATTTTGTACATATTTTTTTTACTTCGCATTATTTACCAATTTATATGTATTTTTAACATTATTATTATTTGTGTATTTTGTTTATATATTTTAAACAAATTTAGCTTATTATATGTATTTGTAAAAATATTTTGATACAGATTTACATTATTTTATGTATTTTGTATGTACATATTTTAATTCAAATTTACCTTGTTTATATTTATTTTATGTGTATTTTGTATATATTTTTATAGAAATCAACGTTATTTTATGTGTATTCGTATATATATTTCATTACAAATTTACATTATTTTATATGTATTTTGTATATCTATTTCAACCTAGTATTTTGAATATCTATTTTCATACAAATTTTGAATATCTATTTTATGTGTATTTTGTATATATTTCAATCCAAATTTTAGTTATGTTATGTGTATTTTGTAAATCTATTTTCATTCAAATATATATTATTTTATTCTTATTTTGTTGATTTATGTTGATACGAGTTTACATTATTTTATATGTACTTTTTATATATATTTTTATACGCATACACATTATTTTTATGTATTTTGAATATATTCAATACAAATTTACATTTATGTATGTGTATTTTGTACATATATTTCATTACAAATATATTATTTTATGTTTATTTTGTTGTGTATTTTGTACATTTATATATATACAAATTACATTATTTTATTGATATTTTTGTTTATTTATTTTGTTTCAATTTATATTATTTTACATTATTTTGTTTACATATTTTTATATATTTACCTGATTTTATGTATTTTGTATATATATTTTATAGAAATCTACGTTATTTTATGTGTATTCGTATATATTTTTTGAAACAAATTTACATTTGTTTCATATGTATTTTGCATATCTCTTTCAATAGAAGTTTACCTTATTTATATTATGCATTTTGTATATTTATTTCAATACAAATTTAAATATTTATTATGTGTATTTTGTATATATATTTTATAAGAAATCTACGTTATTTTATGTGTTATTCATATATATTTTGAAACAAATTTACACTGTTTTATTTGTATTTTGCGTTTTTTTTTCAATACAAATTTACCTTATTGTATGTGTGCATTTTGTATATTAATTTTAATACAAATTTAATTATTGTATGTGTATTTTTGTATATGTATTTAAAAAAAAAAATGCTTTATCTTATGGATATTTTGCATCTTTATTTTCATACAAATTTTAATTATTTTATTGATTTTCTGTGAACTTATTTTGATACGATTTTACATTATTCTATGTATAACAAAAATAAATACAGAATACACAAAAATAGATATGCAAAATACATATAAACAATGTAAATTTGTGGCCGAACTGGTAGCGTACTGGACCCACATTCACCGCGTGATGGACGACGCGGGTTCGAATATCCACGATACCACTCGGATTTTTCAGTCACCGCCGAGTGGCTTAAAACTACCCACATGCTGTCCTGAAGACCACCCATCAACCCGGACTCTAGAGGAAGCAGTCCAAGCAAATCAAGAACGAGTTTTAGGGGGCAGCATGAGCCAATGCAAGATGGCGCCACTATAATCACTCGCCTGCGCCAGAACGGGCTGGGCCGACCATCAGGCCCCACCTGGAAGAAGCCTTGGGCCGACCATCAGGCCCCACCGGGAAGATGCCTACCGGCGCAATAGGCAACACCGTAAAAAAAGAAGAAAAAAAATATATATATATATATATATATATATATATATATATATATATATATATATATATATATATATATATATATATATATATATATATATATATACGAATACACATGAAATAAGGTAGATTTCTATAGAAATATATATACACATAAAATTAAGTAAATACGTATAAAAAATGTATACAAAATACACATAAAATAATGTAAATTAGTATCAAAATAAATAAACAAAATACCAATAAAAGAATGAGTATTTGTATAAATATATATATATACAAAATACACATTAAATAATATAAATTTGTTTAAAACTATACAAAATACACATGAAATGATGTAAATACGTATAAAAATATATATAAAAAATTCACATTAAATAATGTAAATTCGCGTCAAAATAAATAAACAAAATATTAATAAAAGAATGTGTATTTGTATGAAAATAGATATACAAAATACACATAAAATAACCTAAATTTGTATCAAACTATATACAAAAATACACAAAAATATTTTAAATTTGTATGAAAATAAATATACAAAATACACATAAAATTAGGTAAATTTGTATTGAAATACATACACAAAATACACATAAAATAATGTAAATTTGAATGAAAATACATAAACAAATACACTTAAAATAACGTAAATTTGTATAAAAAAATATGTACAAAACACAAATAGAAAAATGTAAAATCGTATCTAAATAAATACACAGAATATTAATAAAATAATGTAAATTTGAATGAAAATAAAGAAGCAAAATACCCATAAAATAACGCATTTTTTTTATTTATAAAAATATATTTACCAAAATACACATCAAAAAATTAAATTTGTATTAAAATAAATATACAAAAACACATACAATAAGGTAAATTTGTATTGAAATAGATATGCAAAATACATATAAAACAATGTAAATTTTTTTCAAAATATATATACGAATACACATAAAATAACGTAGATTTCTATAAAAATATATATACAAAATACACATAAAATGAAGTAAATACGTATAAAAAATGTATACAAAATACAAATAAAATAATGTAAATTCGTATCAAAATAAATAAACAAAATACCAATAAAAGAATGTGTATTTGTATAAATATAAATATACAAAATACACATAAAATAACGTAAATTTATATAAAACTATATACACAGAAGTAATTAAATTTGTATGAAAATATATACAAAATACACACAAAATAAGCTAAATTTGAATTGAAATATATATACAAAATACATGAAATAAAGTAAATTTGTATCAAAATATTTATACAAATACACATATAATAACGTAAATTTGTATGAAAATATATAAACAAAATACACATTAAATAATGTAAATACGTATAAAAAAATATGTACAAAACAAATTTACATTGTTTTATGTGTATTTTGCATATTTTTTCAATACAAATTTACCTTATTGTATGTGCATTTTGTATATTAATTTTAATACAAATTTGATTAATCTATATGTATTTTTGTATATGTATTTTTATAAAAATATGCTTTATTTTATGGGTATTTTGCATCTTTATTTTCATACAAATTTACATTATTTTTTTTATATTCTGTGTATTTATTTTGATATGATTTTACATTCTTCTATGTGTATTTTGTATATATATTTTATATAAAATGTATTTGTTTTCATTTCATACAAATCTACATTATTTTATGTGTTTTTTGTACATGTATTTAAATACAAATTTAACTAGATATATGTGTATTTTGTATATCTATTTTGTATGTATATTTTCATAGAAATTTACTCTATTTTATGAGTATTAGTATATATATTTTGATACAAATTTACATTATTGATGTGTATTTTGCATATCTATTTCAATACAAATTTACTTTATTGTATGTGCATTTTGTATATTTATTTTAATACAAATTTAATTATTTTATATGTATTTTTGTATATATATTTTTATGCAAATATGCGTTATTATATGGATTTTTTGCATCTTTATTTTCATACAAATTTACATTATTTTATTGATATTCTATTTCTTTTGATACGATTTAACATTATTCTATGTGTATTTTGTATATATTTTTTTTATACATATTTACAATATTTAATGTTCATTTTGTATATATATTTTATCCATATTTACATTATTTTATGTGTATTTGTTTATATATTTTCATACAAATTTATACTATTTTATGTGTTTTTTGTATATATATTTTTCTACGTATTTAAATTATTTTATGTGTATTTTGTATATACATTTTCATAAAAAAATTACTTTATTTTATTGTGTGTATAAGTATGTATTTTGATACAAATTGTATACAAATTCATGTTATTTAATGTGTATTTGTATCAAAATTTGTATCAAAATAAATAAACAAAATTCCGACAAAAAACGTATATTTGTAGGAAAATAAATACCGAAAATACACATAAAATAACGAAAATTTGTATAAAAATACATACAAAAAAAAATCAATTTGTATAAAAATAGATATACAAAATACACATATAATTAGTTAGATTTGTATTTAAATATTTGTTCAAAATACACGTAAAATTATGTAAATTTGTATGAAATGAAAACAAATACACATAAAATAACGTACATTTGTATAAAATATATATACTAAATACACATAAAATAATGTAAAATCGTATCAAAATAAGTACACAGAATATCAATAAAATAATTTAAATTTGTATGAAAATAAAGATGAAAAATACCCATAAAATAAAGCATTTTTTTTTTAAATACATATACAAAAATACACATAGAATAGTTAAATTTGAATTAAAATTAATATACAAAATGCATATACAATAAGGTTAATTTGTATTGAAAAAATACGCAAAATACACATAAAACAGTGTAAATTTGTTTCAGAAAATATATACGAATACACATAAAATAACGTTGATTTCTATAGGAATATATATACAAAATACACATGAGATGATGTAAATACGTATAAAAATATATATACAAAATACACATTAAATAATGTAAATTCGCGTCAAAATAAATAAACAAAATATCAATAAAAGAAAGTGTATTTGTATGAAAATAGATATACAAAATACACATAAAATAACCTAAATTTGCATCAAACTACATACAAAAATACACAAAAATATTTAAAATTTGTATGAAAATAAATATACAAAATACACATAAAATTAGGTAAATTTGTATTGAAATACATATACAAAATACACATTAAATAATGTAAATTTGAATGAAAATACATAAACAAATACACTTAAAATAACGTAAATTTGTATAAAAAAATATATACAAAACACAAACAGAATAATGTAAAATCGTATCAAAATAAATACACAGAATATTAATAAAATAATGTAAATTTATATGAAAATAAAGAGGCAAAATACCGATAAAATAACGCATTTATTTTATTTATAAAAATATATATACCAAAATACACATAAAAAAATTAAATTTGTATTAAAATAAATATATAAAAAACCCATACAATAAGGTAAATTTGTATTGAAATAGATATGCAAAATACATATAAAACAATGTAAATTTGTTTCAAAATATATATACGAATACACATAAAATAACGTAGATTTCTATTGAAATATATATACAAAATACACATAAAATGAAGTAAATACGTATAAAAAAAATGCATACAAAATACACATAAAATAATATAAACTCGTATCAAAATAAATTAACAAAATACCAATAAAAGAATCTGTATTTGTAATACATATATAATTAGTTAAATTTGTATTTTATTACATGTACAAAATACACATAAAATTATGTAAATTTCTATGAAATGAGAACAAATACACATAAAATAACGTACATTTGTATAAAATATATATACAAAATACACATAGAATAATGTAAACCGTATCAAAATAAGTACACAGAATTTCAATAAAATAATTTAAATTTGTATGAAAACAAAGATGCAAAATACCCATAAAATAAAGCATATTTAAAAAAAAAAAGTACATATACAAAAATACACATAGAATAATTAAATTTGTATTAAAATTAATATACAAAATGCACATACAATAAGGTAAATTTGTATTGAAAAAATACGCAAAATACACATAAAACAGTGTAAATTTGTTTCAAAATATATATACGAATACACATAAAATAACGTTGATTTCTATAGGAATATATATACAAAATACACATGAAATGATGTAAATACGTATAAAAATATATATACAAAATACACATTAAATAATATAAATTCGCGTCAAAATAAATAATCAAAATATCAATAAAATAATGTGTATTTGAATGAAAATAGATATTCAAAATACACATAAAATAACCTAAATTTGTATCAAACTATATACAAAAATACAAAAAAATATTCTAAATTTGTATGCAAATAAATATACAAAATATACAAAATTAGGTAAATTTGTATTGAAATACATATACAAAATACACATAAAATAATGTAAATTTGAATGAAAATACATAAATAAATACACTTAAAATAACGTAAATTTGTGTAAAAAAATATATACAAAACACATAGACTAATGTAAAATCGTATCAAAATAAATACACAGAATATTAATAAAATAATGTAAATTTGTATGAAAATAAAGAGGCAATATACCCATAAAATAACGCATTTTTTTTATTTATAAAATTATATATACCAAAATACACATAAATTTTTTTAATTTGTATTAAAATAAATATATAAAAAAACACATACAATAAGGTAAATTTGTATTGAAACAGATATGAAAAATACATATAAAACAATGTTAATTTGTTTTAAAATATGTATACGAATACACATAAAATAACGTAGATTTCTATAAAAATATATATACAAAATACACATAAAATGAAGTAAATACGTATAAAAAATGTATACAAAATACACATAAAATAATGTAAATTCGTATAAAAAAAATAAACAAAATACCAATAAAAGAATGTGTATTTGTATAATTATAAATATACAAAATACACATAAAATAACGTAAATTTATATAAAACTATATACAAAAATACACAGAAGTAATTAAATTTGTATGAAAAAAGATATACAAAATAAGGTAAACTCGTATCAAACTCAATAAACAAAATTCAGATAAAAGAACGTATATTATTAGAAAAATAAATATACAAAATACACATAAAATAACGAGAATTTGTATGAAAATATATACAAAAATAAACAAAAATATTTTCAATTTGTATGAAAATAGATATTCAAAATACACATATAATTAGTTAAATTTGTCTTTAAATACATGTACAAAATACACATAAAATAATGTAAATTTGTAAGAAATTAAAACAAATACACATAAAATAACGTACATTTGTATAAAATATATATAAAAAATACACATAGAATAATGTAAAATCGTATCAAAATAAATACACAGAATATCAATAAAATAACGTAAATTTGTATGAAAATAAAGGTGCAAAATACATATAAAATTAAGCATATTTTTATAAAAAATATATACACAAAAATACACATTCAATAATTAAATTTGTATTAAAAGTAATATACAAAATGCACATACAAAAAGGTAATTATTTTTTTTAAATATGCAAAATACACATAAGACAATGTAAATTTGTTTCAAAATATATATACGAATACACATAAAATAACGTAGATTTCTATAGAAATATATATACAAAATGCACTTGAGATGCTGTAAATACGTATAAAAATATATATACAAAATAGACATTAAATAATGAAAATTCGTGTCAAAATAAATAAACAAAATATCAATAAAAGAATGTGTATTTGTATGAAAATACATATACAAAATACACATAAAATAACGTAAATTTGTATAAAACTATGTAAATTTGAATGAAAATATATAAACAAATACACATAAAATAACGTAAATATGAATAAAATATATATACAAAATATACATTAAATAATGTAAATATGTATAAATATATTTATACAAAATACACATAGAATAATGTTAAATCGTATCAAAATAAATAAAGAGAATATCAATTAAATAATGTAAATTTGTATGAAAATAAAGATGCAAAATACCCATATAATAACGCATATTTGCATAAAAATATATATACAAAAATACACATGAAATAATTAAATTTTTATTGAAATAAATATACAATAAAGTAAATTTGTATTGAAATAGATATGTAAAATACACATCAATAATGTAAATTTGTATCAAAATATATATACGATTACACATAAAATAGAGTAAATTTCTATGAAAATATACATACAAAATACACATAAACTTATGTAAATAGTAAAAAATATATATACCAAATACACCTAAAATAAAGTAAATTCGTATCAAAATAAATAAACAAAATTCCGATGAAAGAACGTATAATTGTAGGAAAATAAATATACAAAATATACATAAAATAACGAAAATTTGAATAAAAATTTAAACAAAAAAAAATATTAATTTCAATTTGTTTGAAAATAGATATACAAAATACACATATAATTAGTTAAATTTGTCTTTAAATACATGTACAAAATACATATAAAATAATGTAAATTTTTATGGTCATTTTTGTACATATATTTTTATAGAAACTTAAAACGTTATTTTATGTGTATTTTGTATATGTTTTCTCATACAAATTTACATTATTTAATTAGTTTTTGTTTATTTATTTTGATACGAATGACTTGATTATTTGTGTATTTTGTAAATATTTTATACGTATTTACATTACTTAATGTATTTTGTTATATATTTTTTACAAATTTACGTTATTATATGTATATTTGTTAAAATATTTTGAAACGAATTTACTTTATTTTATGTATTTTGTATATATTTCAATTCAAATTTAGCTTATTTTGTGTGTATTTTGAATATCTATTTTCATACAAATTTAGATACTTCTGTGTATTTTGTATAGTTTTATACAAATTTACGTTATTTTATGCATTTTGTATATTTATATTTATACAAATACACATTCTCTTATTGGTATTTTGTTTATTTATATATATACAATTTACATTATTTTATGTGTATTTTGTATACATTTTTTATACGTATTTACTTCATTTTATGTGTATTTTGTATATAATATTGTTATAGAACTCTTCGTTATTTTTTGTATATTCGTATATATATATTTTGAAACAAATTTACATTGTTTTATATGTATTTTGCATATCTATTTCAATACAAATTTACCTTATTGTATGTGCATTTTGTATATTTATTTTAATACAAATTCAAATATTTTATGTGTATTTTGGTATATATAATTTTATAAAAAAAATGCGTTATTTTATAGGTATTTTGCATCTTAGTTTTCATACAAATGTACATTATTTTATTAATATTCTGTGAATATATTTTGATACGATTTTATATTATAAAACTAGGTAAATTTCTTTTGAAATATATATACAAAATACCCATAAGATATTGTAAATTTGTGTCAAAATATATAAACAAATACACATAAAATAACGTAAATTTGTATGAAATATATATACAAAATACACATAGAATAATGTCAAATCGTATCAAAATGAATGAGCAGAATATCAATAAAATAACGTAAATAAAGATACAAAATACCCATAAAATAAAGCATATTTTTATAAAAATACATATACAAAAATACACATAGAATAATTAAGTTTGTATTAAAATTAATATACAAAATGCATATACAATAAGGTAAATTTGTATTGAAAAAATATGCAAAATACACATAAAAGTGTAAATTTGTTTAAAAATCTATATACGAATCCACATAATATAACATAGATTTCTATAGAAATATATATACAAAATACACATGAAATGATGTAAATACGTATAAAAATATATATACAAAATATACATTAAATAATTTAAATTCTCGTCAAAATAAATAAACAAAATATCAATAAAAGAATGTGTATTTGTATGAAAATAGATATACAAAATACTCATAAAATAACCTAAGTTTGTATAAAACTATATACAAAAATACACAAAAAGAATTTAAATTTGTATGAAAATAAATATACAAAATTCACATAAAATTAGATAAATTTGTATTGAAATACATATACAAAATACACATAAAATAATGGAAGTTTGAATGAAAATATATAAACATATACACTTAAAATAACGTAAATCTGTATCAAATATATATACTAAATACTAATTGAATAATGTAAATATGTATAAAAAAAATATATACAAAACACAAATAGAATAATGTAAAATCGTATCAAAATAAATACACAGAATATTAATTAAATAATGTAAATTTGTATGAAATAGATGCAAAATAGCCATAAAATAGCGCATTTTTTATAAAAATATATATACCAAAATACACAAAAAATATTAAAATTTGTATTAAAATAAATATAAAAAATGCACATACAGTAAGGTAAATTTGTATTGAAATAGATATGCAAAATACATATAAAACAATGTAAATTTGTTTCAAAATATATATACGAATACACATAAAATAACGTTGATTTCTATAAAAATATATACAAAATACACATAAAATGAAGTAAATACGTATAAAAAAATGAATACAAAATACACTTAAAAATCGTATCAAAATAAATAAACAAAATACCAGTAAAAGAATGTGTATTTGTATAAATATAAATATACAAAATACATATAAATTATCGTAAATTTGTATAAAACTATATTCAAAAATAAACAGGACAAATACAAATTCTTTTATTGGAATTTTGTTTATTTATTTCAATTATATTTTCAATTATATTATTTTTATGTGTATTTTGTTATATACATATATACCTAATTTAATGTATATTTCATTGTATACTATTTTTATAAAAATTAGATTTATTTTATATATTTATATATATTATTTTGAATTACATTATTTTATTTTTGTTATTATATTTCTTTTCAATAAATTTACATACCTTACCATTTGTATATTTATTTCAATACAAATTTAAATTATTTATGTGTATTTTATATATATATTATTTATTATGTATTTTCATTTTATTTTCATACAAATTTACATTATATTAATATTCGGTTTATTTATTTTGAAACGTTTACATATTCTATTTGTATTTGTATATATATTTTAATACATATTTACATTATTTAATGTATCTTGCATATATATTTCATACAAATTTATTATCTATTATTTATTTTCATACAAATACACATTCTTTTCATGATATTTTGTTTATTTATTTTGACACGAACTTACATTACTTAATATGTATTATATATATATATATTTTTTTGACGTATTTACATAATTTCATGTGTATTTTGTATATATATTTCTATAGAAATTTACGTTATCTTATGTGTATTCGTATATATATTTTGAAACAAATTTACACAGTTTTATTTGTATTTTGCGTTTTTTTTTTCAATACAAATTTACCTTATTGTATGTGTGCATTTTGTATATTAATTTTGATACAAATTTAATTATTTATGTGTATTTTTGTATAAGTATTTAAAAAAAAAATTATTTATCTTATGGGTATTTTGCATCTTTATTTTCATACAAATTTAAATTATTTTATTGATATTCTGTGTACTTATTTTGATACGATTTTACATTATTCTATGTATAACAAAAATAAATACAGAATACACAAAAATAGATATGCAAAATACATATAAACAATGTAAATTTGTTTCAAAATATATATACGAATACACATGAAATAAGGTAGAGTTCTATAAAAATATATATACAAAATACACATAAAATTAAGTAAATACGTATAAAAAATGTATACAAAATACACATAAAATAATGTAAATTAGTATCAAAATAAATAAACAAAATACCAATAAAAGAATGTGTATTTGTATAAATATATATATAAAATCGAATCAAAATAAATACACCGAATATTAATAAAATAATGTAAATTTATATAAAAATAAAGATGCAAAATTCCCATCAAATAGCGCATTTCTTATAAAAATATATATACCAAAATACACGTAAAATATTTAAATTTGTATTGAAATAAATATACAAAATGCACATACAATAAGGTAAACTTCTATTGAAAGAGATATGCAAAAATACATATAAAACAATGTAAATTTGTTTCAAAATATATATACGAATACACATAAAATAACGTAGATTTCTATAAAAATATATATACAAAATACACATAAAATTAGGTAAATACGTATAAAAAAATGTAAACAAAATACACATAAAATAATGTAAATTCAAAACAAAATAAATAAACAAAATATCAATAAAAGAATGTGTATTTGTATATATATAAATGTACAAAATACAAATACAAAATAAACATAAAATAAGGTAAATTTGTAATGAAATATATGTACAAAATACACATAAAATAATGTAAATTTATATGAAAATATATATACAAATACACATAAAATACCATGAATTTGTATAAAATTATATATTCAAAATAAATATTAAATAATGTAAATGCGTATAAAAATATATATAAAAAGTACATATAGAATAATGTAATTTCGTATCAATATAAATCAAGAAAATAACAATAAAATAATATATATTTGAATGAAAATAGATTTACAAAATACACATAACATAACTAAAATTTGTATTGAAATATATACAAAAATACATAAAAATAATTTGAGTTTGTATAAAAATAGATATTGAAAATACTTGTATTGAAATAGATATGCAAAATACATATAAAACAATGTAAATTTGTTTCAGAATATATATACGAATACACATAAAATAACGTTGATTTCTATAAAAATATATACAAAATACACATAAAATACACTTACAAAATAAACATAAAATAAGGTAAATTTGTAATGAAATATATGTACAAAATACACATAAAATAATGTAAATTTATATGAAAGTATATATACAAAATACAGATAAAATAAGCTAAATTTGAATTGAAATGTACATACAAAATACATAAAATAATGTAAATCTGTTTCAAAATATTTATACAAATACATATAATAACGTAGATTTGTTTAAAAATATATAAACAAAATACACATTAAGTAATGTAAATACGTATAAAAAATATGTACAAAATACACATATAATCATGTAATTCGTATCAAAATAAATAAACAAAATAGAAATAAAATAATGAATACAAAATACACATAAAAATCGTATCAAAATAAATAAATAAAATACCAGTAAAAGAAAGTGTATTTGTATAAATATAAATATACAAAATACACATAAAATATCGTAAATTTGTATAAAACTATATACAAAAATACACAGAAGTTATTAAATTTGTATGAAAATATATATAAAAATACAGCTATATAAGCTAAATTTGACTTGAAATGTGCATACAAAAAACATAAAATAATGTAAATCTGTATCAAAATATTTATACAAATACATATAATAACGTAGATTTGTTTAAAAATATATAAACAAAATATACATTAAGTAATGTAAATACGTATAAAAAATATGTACAAAATACACATATAATCATGTAATTCATATCAAAATAAATAAACAAAATAGCAATAAAATAATGTAAATTTGTATGAGAAAACATATACAAATAACGCAAATTTCTATAAAAATATATGTACAAAAATGCACATAAAATAAAGTAAATTTGCATAAAAATATATATACAAAACACACACTAAATAATGTAAATGCGTACATAAAATAACCTGAATTTGTATAAAACTATATACAAAAATACACAAAAATAGTTTAAATTTGTTTGAAAAGAAATATACAAAATACACATAAAATTAGGTAAATTTGTATTGAAATACATATACAAAATACACATCAAATAATGTAAATTTGAATGAAAATATATAAACAAATACACTTAAAATAACGTAAATTTGTATAAAATATATATGCAAGATACACATTAAATAATGTAAATGTGTATAAAAAAATATACAAAAAACAAATAGAATAATGTAAAATCGTATCAAAATAAATACACAGAATATAAATAAAATAATGTAAATTTGTATGAAAATAAAGATGCAAAATTCACTAAAATTATCGCATTTTTTATAAAAATATATTTACCAAAATACACATAAAATATTAAAATTTGTATTGAAATAAATATACAAAATGCATATACAGTAAGGTAAATTTGTATTGAAAGAGATATTCAAAAATACATATAAAACAATGTAAATTTGTTTCAAAATATATATACGAATACACATAAAATAAAGTAGATTTCTATAGAAATATATATACAAAATACATATGAAATTATGTAAATACGTATGAAAATATATATACAAAATACATATCAAATAATGTAAATTCGTGTCAAAATAAATAAACAAAATATCATGAAAAGAATGTGTATTTGTATGAAAATAGATAATAGATAATAAATTTGTATGAAATATATATGCAAGATACACATTAAATAATGTAAATATGTATAAAAAAGTATATACAAAAAACAAATAGAATAATGTAACATCGTATTAAAATAAATACACCGAATATTAATAAAATAATGTAAATTTGTATGAAAATAAAGATGCAAAATTCCCATAAAATAGCGCATTTCTTATAAAAAAAATATATACCAAAATACACATAAAATATTTAAATTTGCATTGAAATAAATATACAAAATGCACATACAATAAGGTAAATTTGTATTGAAAGAGATATGCAAAAATGCATATAAAACAATGTAAATTTGTTTCAAAATATATATACGAATACAAATAAAAAAACGTAGATTTCTATAAAAATATATATACAAAATACACATAAAATTAAGTAAATACGTATAAAAAATGTATACAAAATACACATAAAATAATGTAAACTCGAATTAAAATAAATAAACAAAATACCAATAAAAGAATGTGTATTTGGATAAATATAAATATACAAAATACACATACAAAATTAACATAAAATAATGTAGATTTGTAATAAAATATATGTACAAAATACACATAAAATAATGTAAATTTATATGAAAATATATATACAAATACACATAAAATTCCATCAATTTGTGTAAAAATATATATTCAAAATAAATAATAAATAATGTAAAAGCGTATAAAAATATATATACAAAGTACATATAAAATAATGTAAATTCGTATCAATATAAATCAACAAAACATCAATAAAATAATATATATTTGAATGAAAATAAATTTACAAAATACACATAACATAACTAAAATTTGTATTAAAATATATACAAATATACATAAAAATAATTTGAGTTTGTATGAAAATAGATATACAAAATACACATAAAACTAGGTAACTTTCTTTTGAAATGTATATACAAAATACCCATAAAATATTGTAAATTTGTGTCAAAATATATAAACAAATTACACATAAAATAACGGAAATTTGTATGAAAAAAATATACAAAATACACATAGAATAATGTCAATTCGTATCAAAATGAATGAGCAGAATATCAATAAAATAATGTAAATTTGTATGAAAATAAATATGCAAAAAATAAAGCATATGTTTATAAAAATACAGATACAAAAATACACATCGAATAATTAAATTTGTATTAAAATTAATTTTCAAAATGCGTGTATAATAAGGTAAATTTGTATTGAAAAAATATGCAACATACTCATTTACTCATACAAATTTATATTATTTTATTGGTATTTTGTTTATTTATTTTGATACGAATTACATGATTATATGTGTATTTAGTACATATTTTTTTATACGTATTTACATTATATAATGTGTATTTTGTTTATATATTTTCATACAAATTTACGTATTATATGTGTATTTGTATAAATATTTTGATACAAATTTACTTTATTTCATATATTTTGTATATATATTTCAATTCAAATTTAGCTTATTTTGTGTGTATTTTGTATATATTTTCATACAAATTTAATTACTTCTGTGTATTTTTGTATATAGTTTTATGTAAATTTACGTTATTTTATGTGTATTTTGTATATTTGTATTTATACAAATACACATTCTTTTATTGGTATTTTTTTTTATTTATTTTGATACGAGTTTACATTATTTTATGTGTATTTTGTATACTTTTTTTTATACGTATTTACTTCATTTTATGTGTATTTTGTATATATATTTTTAAAGAAATCTACGTTATTTTATGTGTATTCGTATATATATTGAAACAAATTTACATTGTTTTATATGTATTTTGCATATCTATTTCAATACAAATTTACCTTATTGTATGTGTTTTTTTTATTTATTTTAATACAAATTTAATTTTTTGATGTGTATTTTGGTATATAGATTTTTATAAATTAAAAAAAGGCGTTATTTTATGGGTATTTTGCTTCTTTATTTTCATACAAATTTACATTATTTTATTAATATTCTGTGTATTTATTTTGATACGATTTTACATTATTCTATTTGTGTTTTGTACATATTTTTTTATACAAATTTACGTTATTTTAAGTGTATTTGTTAATGTATTTTCATTCAAATTTACATTATTTTATGTGTATTTTGTGTATGTATTTCAATACAAATTTACCTAATTTTATGTGTATTTTGTATATTTATTTTCATACAAATTTAAAATATTTTTGTGTAATTTTGTATATAGTTTGATACAAATTTAGCTTATTTTATGTGTATTTTGTATCTATTTTCATACAAATACACATTCTTTAATTGATATTTTGTTTATTTATTTTGACGCGAGTTTACATTATTTAATGTGTATTTTTTATATATATTTTTATACGTATTTACATCATTTCATGTGTATTTTGTATAGTTTTAAACAAATTTATATTATTTAATGTGTATATATATATATATATATATATATATATATATATATATATATATATATATATATATATATATATATATATATATATATATATATATATATATATATATATATATATACAAATACACATTCTTTTATTGGTATTTTGTTTATTTATTTTGATACTAATTTACATTATTTCATATGTATTTTGTATACATTTTTATACGTATTTACTCAATTTTATGTGTCTTTTGTATATATATTTTTTATAGAAATCTAACTTATTTCATGTGTATTCGTATAAATATTTTGCAACAACTTTACATTGTGTATATGTATTTTGCATATGTATGTTTGAGTATTCTGTATTTATTTTTGTTATACATAGAATAATGTAAAATCGTATCAAAATAAGTACACAGAATATCAATAAAATAATTTAAATTTGTATGAAAATAAAGATGCAAAATACCCATAAGATAAAGCATATTTTTTTTAAAAATACATATACAAAAATAAACATAGAATAATTAAATTTTTATTAAAATTAATATAAAAAATGAACACATAAAATAAGTTAAATTTGTATTAAAAAAAACGCAAAATACAAATAAAACAGTGTAAATTTGTTTCAAAATATATATACGAATACACATAAAATAACGTAGATTTCTATAGAAATATATATACAAAATACACATGAAATTATGTAAATACGTATATATATATATATATTTATATATATATATATATATTTATATATATATATATATATATATATATATATATATATATATATATATATATATATATATATATATATATAAAATACATATTAATTAATGTAAATTCGTGTCAAAATAAATAAACAAAATATCATGAAAAGAATGTGTATTTGTATGAAAATAAATAATAGATAATAAATTTGTATGAAATATATATGCAAGATACACATTAAATAATGTAAATATGTATAAAAAAAATATATACAAAAAACAAATAGAATAATGTAAAATCGTATCAAAATAAATACAGCGAATAATAATAAAATAATGTAAATTTGTATGAAAATAAAGTTGCAAAATTACCATCAAATAGCGCATTTCTTATAAAAATATATATACCAAAATACACATAAAACTAGGTAAATACGTATAAAAAAATGTAAACAAAATGCACATAAAATAATATAAATTCGAAACAAAATAAATAAACAAAATATCAATTAAAGAATGTGTATTTGTATATATATAAATGTACAAAATACACATACAAAATAAACATAAAATAAGGTAAATTTGTAATGAAATATATGTACAAAATACACATAAAATAATGTAAATTTATATGAAAATACATATAGAAATACTCATAAAATACCATGAATTTGTATAAAATTATATATTCAAAATAAATATTAAATAATGTAAATGCGTATAAAAATATATATAAAAAGTACATATAAAATAATGTAAATTCGTATCAATATAAATCAACAAAATACCAATAAAATAATATATATTTGAATGAATATAGATTTACAAAATATACATAACATAGCTAAAATTTGTATTGAAATATATACAAAAATACATAGAAATAATTTGAGTTTGTATGAAAATAGATATTCAAAATACACATAAAAGTAGGTAAATTTCTTTTGAAATATATACGCTAAATACACATAAAATATTGTAAATTTATGTCAAAATATATAAACAAATATACAAAAAATAACGTAGATTTGTATGAAAAATATATACAAAATACACATAGAATAATGTCAAATCGTATCAAAATGACTGAGCAGAATATCAATAAAATAACGTAAATTTGTATGAAAATAAAGATGCAAGATACTCATAAAATAAAGCATATTTAAAAAAAAAATACATATACGAAAATACACATAGAATAATTAAATTTGTATTAAAATTAATATACAAAATGCATATACAATAAGGTAAATTTGTATTGAAAAAATATGCAAAATACACATAAAAGTGTAAATTTGTTTAAAAATCTAACTACGAATACACATAATATAACGTCGATTTCTATAGAAATATATATACAAAATACACATGAAATGATGTAATACGTATAAAAATATATATACAAAATACACATTAAATAGTTTAAATTCTCGTCAAAATAAATAAACAAAATATCAATAAAAGAATGTGTATTTGTATGAAAATAGATATACAAAATACTCATAAAATAACCTAAGTTTGTATAAAACTATATACAAAAATACTCAAAAATAATTTAAATTTGTATGAAAATAAATATACAAAATACACGTAAAATTAATTTGTATATCTATTTTATACAAATGTACGTTATTTTATGTGAATTTGTTTTCATTTCATACAAATTTACATCATTTTATGTGTATTTTGTACATGTATTTAAATACAAATTTAGCTAATTATATGTGTATTTTGTATATCTATTTTCATACAAAAAGAAATTTATTTTTTTGTTTTTTTGTATATATTTTTATTCAAATTTTCGTAATCTTATAAAAATATATATACCAAAATACACATAAAATATTTAAATTTGCATTGAAATAAATATACAAAATGCACATACAATAAGGTAAATTTGTATTGAAAGAGATATGCAAAAATTCATATAAAACAATGTAAATTTGTTTCAAAATATATATACGAATACAAATATAAAAACGTAGATTTCTATAAATATATATATACAAAATACACATAAAATTAAGTAAATATGTATAAAAAAATGTATACAAAATACACATAAAATAATGTAAATTCGAATTAAAATAAATAAACAAAATACCAATAAAAGAATGTGTATTTGGATAAATATAAATATACAAAAAACACATACAAAATAAACATAAAATAAGGTAGATTTGTAATAAAATATATGTACAAAATACACATAAAATAATGTAAATTTATATGAAAATATATATACAAATACACATAAAATACCATGAATTTGTATAAAAATATATATTCAAAATAAATATTAAATAATGTACAAGGGTGTAAAAATATATATACAAAGTACAAATAAAATAATGTAAATTCGTATCAATATAAATCAACAAAACACCAATAAAATAATATATATTTGAATGAAAATAAATTTACAAAATACACATAACATAACAAATTTGTATTAAAATATACAAAATACATAGAAATAATTTGAGTTTGTATGAAAATATATATACAAAATACACATAAAACTAGGTAAATTTCTTTTGAAATGTATATAGAAAATACCCATAAAATATTGTAAATTTGTGTAAAAATATATAAACAAATACACATAAAATAAAGTAAATTTGCAAAAATATATACAAAATACACATTGAATAATGTCAATTCGTATCAAAATGAATGAGCAGAATATCAATAAAATAATGTAAATTTGTATGAAAATAAAGATGCAAAATACCCAAAAAATAAAGCATATGTTTATAAAAATACAGATACAAAAATACACATCGAATAATTAAATTTGTATTAAAATTAATATACAAAATGCGTATATAATAAGGTAAATTTGTATTGAAAAATATACAACATACACGTTTACTCATACAAATTTATATTATTTTATTGGTATTTTATTTATTTTGATACGAATTACATGATTATATGTGTATTTTGTACATAATTTTATACGTATTTACATTATTTAATGTGTATTTTGTTTATATATTTCATACAAATTACGTTATTATATGTGTATTTGTATAAATATTTTGTTACAAATATACTTTATTTCTTGTATTTTGTATATATATTTCAATTCAAATTTAGCTTATTTTGTGTGTATTTTGTATATATTTTCATACAAATTTAATTACTTCTGTGTATTTTTGTATATAGTTTTATATAAATTTACGTTATTTTATGTGTATTTTATATATTTATATTTATACAAATACACATTCTTTTATTGGTATTTTGTTTATTTATTTTGATACAATTTACATTATTTTATGTATTTTGTATACATATTTTTATACGTATTTACTTCATTTTATGTATTTTGTATATATATTTTATAGAAATCTACGTTATTTTATGTGTATTCGTATATATATTTTGAAACAAATTTACATTGTTTTATATGTATTTTGCATATCTATTTCAATACAAATTTACCTTATTGTATGTGTTTTTTATATATTTATTTTAATACAAATTTAATTTTTTGATGTGTATTTTGGTATATATATTTTTATAAATAAAAAAAATGCGTTATTTTATAGGTATTTTGCTTCTTTATTTTCATACAAATTTACATTATTTTATTAATATTCTGTGTATTTATTTTGATACGATTTTACATTATTCTATTTGTGTTTTGTACATATTTTTTTATACAAATTTACGTTATTTTAAGTGTATTTGTTTATGTATTTTTATTCAAATTTACATTATTCTATGTGTATTTTGTGTATGTATTTCAATACAAATTTATCAAATTTTATGTGTATTTTGTATATCTATTTTCATACAAATTTAAAATATTTTTGTGTATTTTTGTATATAGTTTGATACAAATTTAGGTTATTTTATGTGTATTTTCTATATCTATTTTCATACAAATACACATTCTTTTATTGATATTTTGTTTATTTATTTTGACGCGAATTTTATGTGAATTTGTTTTCATTTCATACAAATTTACATTATTTAATGAGTATTTTGTACATGTATTTAAATACAAATTTAACTAATTATATGTGTATTTTGTATATCTATTTTCATACAAATTGAAATTTATTTTTTTGTTTTTTTGTATAAATTTTTATTCAAATTTTCGTAATCTTATAAAAATATATATACCAAAATACATATAAAATATTTAAATTTGCATTGAAATAAATATACAAAATGCACATACAATAATAAATTTGTATTGAAAAGATATGCAAAAATACATATAAAACAATGTAAATTTCTTTCAAAATATATATACGAATACAAATAAAAAACGTAGATTTCTATAAAAATATATATACAAAATGCACATAAAATTAAGTAAATACGTATAAAAAAATGTATACAAAATACACATAAAATAATGTAAATTCGAATTAAAATAAATAAACAAAATACCAATAAAAGAATGTGTATTTGGATAAATATAAATATACAAAATACACATACAAAATAATCATAAAATAAGGTAGATTTGTAATAAAATATATGTACAAAATACACATAAAATAATGTAAATTTATATGAAAATATATATACAAATACACATAAAATACCATGAATTTGTATAAAAATATATATTCAAAATAAATATTAGATAATGTAAAAGCGTATAAAAATATATATATAAAGTACATATAAAATAATGTAAATTCGTATCAATATAAATCAACAAAACACCAATAAAATAATATATATTTGAATGAAAATAAATTTAGAAAATACACATGACGTAACTAAAATATGTATTAAAATATATACAAAAATACATAGAAATAATTTGAGTTTGTATTAAAATAGATATACAAAATACACATAAAACTAGATAATTTTTTTTTTAAATGTATATACAAAATACCCATAAAATATTGTAAATTTGTGTCAAAATACATAAAATAACGTAAATTTGTATGAAAAATATATACAAAATACACATAGAATAACGTCAATTCGTATCAAAATGAATGAGCAGAATATCAATAAAATAATGTAAATTTGTATTAAATTAAAAATGCAAAATACCCAAAAAATAAAGGATATGTTTATAAAAATACAGATACAAAAATACACATCGAATAATTAAATTTGTATTAAAATTAATATACAAAATGCGTATATAATAAGGTAAATTTGTATTGAAAAAATATGCAACATACACGTTTACTCATTCAAATTTATATTATTTTATTGGTATTTTGTTTATTTATTTTGATACGAATTACATGATTATATGTGTATTTTGTACATATTTTTTATACGTATTTACATTATTTAATGTGTATTTTGTTTATATATTTTCATACAAATTTACGTTATTATATGTGTATTTGTATAAATATTTTGATACAAATTTACTTTATTTAATGTATTTTGTATATATATTTCAATTCAAATTTAGCTTATTTTGTGTATTTTTTATATATTTTCATACAAATTTAATTACTTGTGTATTTTTGTATATAGTTTTATATAAATTTACGTTATTTTATGTGTATTTTGTATATTTATATTTATACAAATACACATTCTTTTATTGGTATTTTGTTTATTTATTTTGATTCGAATTTACATTGTTTTATATGTATTTTGTATACATTTTTTTTATACATATTTACTTCATTTTATATGTATTTTGTATATATATTTTTATAGAAATCTACGTTATTTTATGTGTATTCGTATATATATTTTGAAACAAATTTACATTGTTTTATATGTATTTTGCATATCTATTTCAATACAAATTTTCCTTATTGTATGTGTTTTTTGTATATTTATTTTAATACAAATTTAATTTTTTGATGTGTATTTTGGTATATATATTTTTATAAATAAAAAAAATGCGTTATTTTATTAGTATTTTGCTTCTTTATTTTCATACAAATTTACATTATTTTATTAATATTCTGTGTATTTATTTTGATACGATTTTACATTATTCTATTTGTGTTTTGTACATATTTTTTTATACAAATTTACGTTATTTTAAGTGCATTTGTTTATGTATTTTTATTCAAATTTACATTATTCTATGTGTATTTTGTGTATGTATTTCAATACAAATTTACCTAATTTTAAGTGTATTTTGTATATTTATTTTCATACAAATTTAAAATATTTTTGTGTATTTTTGTATATAGTTTGATACAAATTTAGGTTATTTTATGTGTATTTTCTATATCTATTTTCATACAAATACACATTCTTTTATTGATATTTTGTTTATTTATTTTGACGCGAATTTTATGTGAATTTGTTTTCATTTCATACAAATTTACATTATTTAATGTGTATTTTGTACATGTATTTAAATACAAATTTAACTATTTATATGTGTATTTTGTATATCTATTTTCATACAAATTGAAATTTATTTTTTTGTTTTTTTGTATATATTTTTATTCAAATATTTAAATTTGCATTGAAATAAATATACAAAATGCACATACAATAAGGTAAATTTGTATTGAAAGAGATATACAAAAATACATATAAAACAATGTAAATTTGTTTCAAAATATATATACGAATACAAATAAAAAAACGTAGAATTCTATAAAAATATATATACAAAATGCACATAAAATTAAGTAAATACGTATAAAAAAATGTATACAAAATACACATAAAATAATGTAAATTCGAATTAAAATAAATAAACAAAATACCAATAAAAGAATGTGTATTTGGATAAATATAAATATACAAAATTCACATACAAAATTTACATTATTTTATGTGTATTGTGTATATGTATTTCAATACAAATTTACCTATTTTTATGTTTTTGTATATTTATTTTCATACAAGTTTAAATTATTTTTGTGTATTTTTGGGTATAGTTTGATACAAATTTAGGTTATTTTATGTGTATTTTGTATATCTATTTTCATACAAATACACATTCTTTTCATGATATTTTGTTTATTTATTTTGACACGAATTAACATTATTTAATGTGTATTTTGTATATATATTTTTATACGTATTTACGTTATTTCAAGTGTATTTTGTATATATATTTCTCTAGACGTCTGCGTTACTTTATGTGTATTCGTATATATATTTTGAAACAAATTTACATTGTTTTATGTGTATTTTGCATATTTTTTCAATACAAATTTAACTTATTGTATGTGCATTTTCTATATTAATTTTAATACAAATTTGATTAATCTATGTGTATTTTTGTATATGTATTTTTATAAAAATATGCTTTATTTTATGGGTATTTTGCATCTTTATTTTCATACAAATTTACATTATTTCATTGATATTCTGTGTATTTATTATGATATGATTTTACATTATTCTATGTGTATTTTGTATATATATTTTATATAAAATGTATTTGTTTTCATTTCATACAAATCAACATTATTTTATGTGTTTTTTGTACATGTATTTAAATACAAATTTAACTAGTTATATGTGTATTTTGTATATCTATTTTGTATGTATATTTTCATAGAAATTTACTCTATTTTATGAGTATTCGTATATATATTTTGATACAAATTTACATTATTGATGTGTATTTTGCATATCTATTTCAATACAAATTTACTTTATTGTACGTGCATTTTGTATATTTATTTTAATACAAATTTAACTATTTTATATGTATTTTTGTATATATATTTTCATGCAAATATGCGTTATTATATGGATATTTTGCATCTTTATTTTCATACAAATTTAACATTATTTTATGTGTATTTTGTATATTTTTTTTTTATACATATTTACATTATTTAATATTCATTTTTTATATATATTTGATCCAAATTTACATTATTTTATGTGTATTTGTTTATATATTTTCATACAAATTTACATTATTTTATGTGTTTTTTGTATATATATTTTTCTACGTATTTAAATTTTTTATGTGTATTTTGTATATACATTTTCATAAAAAAATTACGTTATTTTATTGTGTGTATAAGTATATATTTTGATACAAATTTTATACAAATTCATGTTATCTAATGTGTATTTGTATATATATTTTCATACAAATTTATATTATTTTATGTGTATTTTTTCGTATATTTCATTACAAATTTACCTTATATTATGTTTATTTTGTATATTTATTTCATTCAATTTTAAATTATTTTATGTGTATATTTGTATTTCTATTTAGGTTATTTTATGTGTATTTTGTATATATATTTTCATCCAAAATTACATTATTTTATTGATATTTTCTTAATTTAATTCGATACGAATTTATATTATTTCATAGGTATTTTGTATACATATTTTTATACTCATTTACATTATCTTAAGTGTGTTTTGTATATATATTTTTATACAAATTTATTTTATGTTCATTTTTGTACATATATTTTTATAGAAATTTGCGTTATTTTATGAATATAGTTTTATATAAATTTACGTTATTTTATGTGCATTTTGTATATTTATATTTATACGAATACACATTCTTTTATTGGTATATTGTTTTTTTACATTTATACGAATTTACATTATTTTATGTGTATTTTGTATACATTTTTATGTGTATTTACTTAATATTACGTGTATTTTGTATGTATTTTATAGAAATCTACGTTATTTTATGTGTATTCGTATATATATTTTGAAACAAATTTACATTATTTTATATGTATTTTGCATATCTATTTCAATACAAATTTACCAAATTGTATGTGCATTTTGTATAATTATTTTATTACAAATTCAAATATTTTATGTGTATTTTGGTATCAATAATTTTATAAAAAATGCGTTATTTTATAGGTATTTTGCATCTTAATTTTCATACAAATTTACATTATTTTATTAATATTCTGTGTATATATTTTGATACGATTTTACATTATTCTATTTGTGTTTTGTATATATTTTTTTATACATATTTACATTATTTAATGTGTATTTTGAATATATATTTCATACAAATTTACGTTATTATATGTGTATTTGTTTATATATTTTATTTCAAATTTACATTATTTTATGTGTATTTTGTATATGTATTTCAATACAAATTAACCTAATTTTATGTGTATTTTGTATATTTCTTTTCATACAAATTTAAACTATTTTTGTGTATTTTTGTATATAGTTTTATTCATATTTAGGCTATTTTATGTACGCATTTACAGTATTTAATATGTGTTTTGTATGTATATTTTTATCCAAAGTTACTTTATTTTACGTTCATTTTTGGAGATATATTTTTATGGAAATTAGCGTTATTTTATATGTATTTGTATATGTTTTATCATACAAATTTACATTATTTTATTGATATTTTGTTTATTTAGTTTGATACGAATTACATGATTATATGTGTATTTTGTACATATTTTTTATACGTATTTACATTACTTAATGTGTATTTTGTTTATATATTGTTAAACAAATTTACGTTATTATATGTATTTTTATATATTTTTTGATACAAATTTACATTATTTTATGTATTTTGTATATACATTTCAATTCAAATTTAGCTTATTTTATCTGTATTTTGTATATCTATTTTCATACGATTTTATTTACTTCTGTGTATTTTTGTACATAGTTATATTTAATGTGTATTTTGTATATTTTAAAACAAATTTACGTTATTTTATGCGCATCTGTTAAAATATTTTGATACAAATTTACATTATTTTATGTATTTTGTATATATATTTCAATACAAATTTAGTTTATTTTATGTTTATTTTGTATATCTATTTTCATTCGTATCAAAATAAATAAACAAAATAGCAATAAAATAATGTAAATTTGTATGAGAAAACATATACAAATACACATAAAATAACGCAAATTTCTAAAAAAATTTATGTACAAAAATGCACATAAAATAAAGTAAATTTGCGTACATAAAATAACCTAAATTTGTATAAAACTACATACAAAAATACACAAAAATATTTAAAATTTATATGAAAAGAAATATACAAAATACACATAAAATTAGGTAAATTTGTATTGAAATACATATACAAAATATACATAAAATAATGTAAATTTGAATGAAAACATATAAACAAATACACTTAAAATAACGTAAATTTGTATAAAATATATATGCAAGATATACATTAAATAATGTAAATGTGTATAAAAAAATATATACAAAAAAGGAATTGAATAATGTAAAAACCTATCAATATAAATACACAGAATATCAATAAAATATTGTAAATTTGTATGAAAAGAAAGATGCAAAATTCCCATAAAATAGCGCATTTTTTATAAAAATATTTATACCAAAATACACAAAATATTTAAATTTGTATTGAAATATATATACAAAATGCATATACAGTAAGGTAAATATGTATTGAAAGAGATATTCAAAAATACATATAAAACAAAGTTAATTTGTTTCAAAATATATATACGAATACACATAAAATAACGAAGATTTCTATAGAAATATATATACAAAATACACATGAAATTATGTAAATACGTATAGAAATATATATACAAAATACATATCTAGGTAAATTCGTGTCAAAATAAATAAACAAAATATCATGAAAAGAATGTGTATTTGCATGAAAATAAATAATAGATAATAAATTTGTATGAAATATATATGCAAGATACACATTAAATAATGTAAATATGTATAAAAAAAAAATATACACAAAAAACAAATAGAATAATGTGAAATCGTAACAAAATAAATACTCCAAATATTAATAAAATAGTGTAAATTTGTATGAAAATAAAGATGCAAAATTCCCATCAAATAGCGCATTTCTTATAAAAATATATGTACCAAAATACACATAAAATATTTAAATTTGTATTGAAATAAATATACAAAATGCACATACAATAAGGTAAACTTGTATTGAAAGAGATATGCAAAAATACATATAAAACAATGTAAATTTGTTTCAAAATATATATACGAATACACATAAAATAACGTAGATTTCTATAAAAATATATATACAAAATACACATAAAATTAGGTAAATACGTATAAAAATAGATATACAAAATACACATAGAATAATGTAAAATTGTTTAAAAAAAAATAAACAGAATATAAATAAAATAATGTAAATTTGTATGAAAATAAAAATGCGAAATACCCATAAAATAAAGCATATTTTTATAAAAATACTTATACAAAAATACACAAAGCATAATTTAATTTGTATTAAAATTAATATACAAAATGCATATACAATAAGGTAAATTTGTATTGAAAAAATAAGCAAAATACACATAAAACAGTGTAAATTTATTTCAAAATCTATATACGAATACTCATAAATCAACGTAGATTTCTATAGAAATATATATACAAAATACACATCAAATGATGTAAACACGTATAAAAATATATATAAAATACACATTAAATAATGTAAATTCGCGTCAAAATAAATAAACAAAACATCAATAAAAAAATGTGTATTTGTATGAAAATAGATATACAATATACACATAAAATCACCTAAATTTGTATAAAACTATATACAAAAATACACAAAAATAATTTTAATTTGTATGAAAATAAATATACAAAATACACATAAAATTAGGTAAATTTGTATTGAAATACATTTACAAAATACACATAAAATAATGTATATTTGAATGAAAATATATAAACAAATACACTTAAAATAACGTAAATTTGTATAAAATATATATAAAAATACACATTAAATAATGTAAATATGTATAAAAAAAATTACAAAACACAAATAGAATAATATAAAATCGTATCAAAATAAATACACAGAATATTAATAAAATAATGTAAATTTGTATGAAAATTAAGATGCAAAATACCCATAAAATAACGCATTTTTTATAAAAATATTTATACCAGGACACACATAAAATATTTGAATTTGTTTTAAAATAAATATACAAAATGCACATACAATAAGGTAAGTTTGTATTGAAATAGATATGCAAAATACATATAAAACCATGTAAATTTTTTTCAAAATATATATACGAATACACATAAAATAACGTAGATTTCTATGAAAATAAATATACAAAATACACATAAGATGAAGTAAATATGTATAAAAAAAAGGCACACAAAATACAAATAAAATAATTTAAACTCTTATAAAAATAAAAAACAAAATACTAATAAAATAATGTGTATTGTATAAATATAAATATACAAAATACAAATAAAATAACATAAATTTATATAAAACTATATGCAAAAATACACAAAAGTAATTAAATTTGTGTGAAAATAGATATACAAAATACATGTATTATTTTGTATATTTCATACAAATTGAAATTATTTTGTTTATTTTATATATTCATACAAATTTTGTTATTTTATGTGTATTTTGTATATTTATTTTTCTAAATATACGTTCTTTTATCTGAATTTTGTTTATTGAATTTGAAACGAATTTACCTTATTTTGTATATCTATTTTCATACAAATTAAAATACTTTTGTGTATTTTTGTATATAGTTTTATATAAATTTACGTTATTTTATGTGTATTTTGTATATTTATATTTATACAAATAAATACGTATAAAAATATATATACAAAATACACATTAAATAATGTAAATTCACGTCAAAATAAATAAACAAAATATCAATAAAAGAATGTGTCTTTGTATGAAAATAGATATACAAAATACACATAAAATAACCTAAATTTGTATCAAACTATATACAAAAATACACAAAAATATTTTAAATTTGTATGGAAATAAATATACAAAATACACATAAAATTAGGTAAATTTGTATTGAAATACATACACACAATACACATAAAATAATGTAAATTTGAATGAAAATACATAAACAAATACACTTAAAATAACGTAAATTTGTATAAATAAAATATGTACAAAACACAAATAGAATAATGTAAAATCGTATCAAAATGAATACACAGAATATTAATAAAATAATGAAAATTTGTATGAAAATAAAGAAGCAAAATACCCATAAAATAACGCATTTTTTTTATTTAAAAAAATATATATACCAAAAAACACATCAAAAAATTTAATTTGTATTAAAATAAATATACAAAAAACACATACAATAAGGTAAATTTGTATTGAAATAGATATGCAATTTTTTTTTTTTTTTTTTTTTTTTTACATTGCAGCCTATTGCGCCGGTAGGCTTCTTCCCGGTGGATCCTGATGGTCGGTCCAAGGCTTCTTTTCCGGTAGGTCCTGATGGTCGGCCCAGCCCGTTTTGGCGCAGGCGAGTGTTTATAGTGGCGCCATCTTGCATTGGCTCATGCTGCCCTCCCAGAGCTCATCTTTGATCCTAGAATCTAGAGTCCGGGTTGATAGGTGGTCTTCTGGACAGCATGTGGGTAGTTTTAAGCCACTCGGCGGCGGCTGAAAAATCCCAGCTTGGTGGCACCGGGCGGGGATTGAACTCGCGTCCTCCTGAACACGAGGCCGTTACTTTGACGACTCAGCCACCGCCTCCCCATAAAACATATAAAACAATGTAAATTTGTTTCAAAATATATATACGAATACACATAAAATAACGTAGATTTCTATAAAAATATATATACAAAATACACATAAAATGAAGTAAATACGTATATAAAAATGTATACAAAATACACATAAAATAATGTAAATTCGTATCAAAATAAATAAACAAAATACCAATAAAAGAATGTGAATTTGTATAAATATAAATATACAAAATACACATAAAATGACGTAAATTTATATAAAACTATATACAAAAATACACAGAAGTAATTAAATTCGTATGAAAATAGATATACAAAATACAGATAAAATGAGCTAAATTTGAATTGAAATGTATATACAAAATACATAAAATAATGTAAATTTGTATCAAAATATTTATAAAAATACATATAATAACGTAAATTGTTTAAACATATATAAACAAAATACACATTAAGTAATGTAAATACGTATAAAAAATATGTACAAAATACACATATAATAATTTAATTCGTATCAAACTAAATAAACAAAATATCAATAAAATAATGTAAATTTGTATGAGAAAACATATTCAAATACATATAAAATAACGCTAATTTCTATAAAAATATATGTCCAAAAATGAACGTAAAATAAAGTAACTATGGATAAAAATATATATAGAAAACACACATTAAATAATGTAAATGCGTACATAAAATAACCTAAATTTGTATAAAACTATATAAAAAAATACACAAAAATAATTTAAATTTGTATGAAAAGAAATATACAAAATACACATAAAATTAGGTTAATTTGTATTGAAATACATATACAAAATACACATAAAATAATGTAAATTTGAAAGAAAATATATAAACAAATACACATATGATAACGTGAATTTGTATGAAATATATATACAAAATACACATTAAATAATGTAAATATGTATAAAAAAAATATATACAAAACACAGATAGAATAATGTAAAATCGTATCAAAATTTACGTTATTATATGTATTTTTATAAATATTTTGATACAAATCTACATTATTTTATATATTTTGTATATACATTTCATTTCAAATTTACCTTATTTTATGTGTATTTTGTATATCTATTTTCATACGAATTTAATTACTTCTGTGTATTTTTGTATATAGTTTTATACAAATTTACGTTATTTTATGTGTATTTTATATTATTTATACAAATACACATTCTTTTATTGGTATTTTGTTTATTTATTTTGATACAATTTACATTATTTATGGGTATTTTCTATACATTTTCTTATACGTATTTACTTCATTTTATGTGTATTTTTATATATTTTATACAAATCTACATTATTTTTGTGTATTCATATATATATTTTGAAACAAATTTACATTGTTTTATATATTTTGCATATCTATTCAATACAGATTTACCTTATTGTATATTTTGTATATTTATTTTAATGCAAGTTAATTTTTCATGTGTATTTTGGTATATATATTTTATAAAAATGCGTTTTTAATGGGTATTTTGCATCTTTATTTTCATACAAATTTACATTGTTTATTAATATTCTGTGTATTTATTTTGATACGATTTTACATTATTCTATTTGTGCTTTGTATTTATTTTTTATACATATTTACATTATTTAATGAGTATTTTGTATATTTTAAAACAAATTTACATTATTTTGTGCGCATCTGTTAAAATATTTTGATACAAATTTACATTATTTTATGTATTTTGTATATATATTTCAATACAAATTTAGTTTATTTTATGTATTTTTTGTATATCTATTTTCATTCGTATCGAAATAAAAAAACAAAATAGCAATAAAATAATGTAAATTTGTATGAGAAAACATATACAAATACACATAAAATAACGCAAATTTCTAAAAAAATATATGTACAAAAATGCACATAAAATAAAGTAAATTTGCATAAAAATATATATACAAAACACACATTAAATAATGTAAATGCGTACATAAAATAACCTAAATTTGTATAAAACTATATACAAAAATACACAAAAATATATACAAAAAACAAATAGAATAATGTAAAATCGTATCAAAATAAATACACCGAATATTAATAAAATAATGTAAATTTGTATGAAAATAAAGATGCAAAATTCCCATCAAATAGCGCATTTCTTATAAAAATATATATACCAAAATACACATAAAATATTTAAATTTGTATTGAAATAAATATACAAAATGCACATACAATAAGGTAAACCTCTATTGAAAGAGATATGCAAAAATACATATAAAACAATGTAAATTTGTTTCAAAATATATATACGAATACACATAAAATAACGTAGATTTCTATAAAAATATATATACAAAATACACATAAAATTAAGTAAATACGTATAAAAAAACTGTAAACAAAATGCACATAAAATAATGTAAATTCGAAACAAAATATATAAACAAAATACCAATAAAAGAATGTGTATTTGTATAAATATAAATGTACAAAATACACGTACAAAATAAACATAAAATAAGGTAAATTTGTAATGAAATATATGTACAAAATACACATAAAATAATGTAAATTTATATGAAAATATATATACAAATACACATAAAATACCATGAATTTGTATAAAATTATATATTCAAAATAAATATTAAATAATGTAAATGCGTATAAAAATATATATACAAAGTACATATAAAATAATGTAAATTCGTATCAATATAAATCAACAAAATACCAATAAAATAATATATATTTGAATGAAAATAGATTTACAAAATACACATAACATAACTAAAATTTGTATTGAAATATATACAAAAATACATAAAAATAATTTGAGTTTGTATGAAAATAGATATTCAAAATACACATAAAACTAGGTAAATTTCTTTTGAAATATATATACAAAATACCCATAAAATATTGTAAATTTGTGTCAAAATATATAAACAAATACACATAAAATAACTTAAAATAACGTAAATATGTATCAAATATATATACAAAAAACACATTAAATAATGTAAATATGTATAAAAAATATATACAAAACACAAATAAAATAATGTAAAATCGTATCAAAATAAATACAGAAAATATTAATAAAATAATGTAAATTTGTATGAAAATTAAGATGCAAAATACCCATAAAATAACGCATTTTTTATAAAAATATACATACGAAAAAAACATAAAATATTTGATTTTGTATTAAAATAAATAGATATACAAAATACACATAAAATAAGCTAATTTGAATTGAAATATATATAAAAAATACATAAAATAATGTAAATTTGTATCAAAATACTTATACACTTATACAAATACACATATAATAACGTAAATTTATATAAAAATATATAAACAAAATACACATTAAATAATGTAAATACGTATAAAAAAATGTACAAAATACACAAATAATCATGTAATTCGTATCAAAATAAATAGACAAAATACCAATAAAATAATGTAAATTTCTATGAGAAAACATATACAAAATACACATAAATAACGCAAATATCAATAAAAATATATATAATATAATATATTTTTATACATATTTAAAATATTTAATGTATATTTGGTATATATATTTTATCCAAATTTACGTTATTTTATATGTATTTGTTTATATATTTTCATACAAATCTACATTATTTTATGTGAGTTTTGTATATGTATTTCAAAATAAATTTGCCTAACTTTATGTGTATTTTGCATATCTATTTTCATACAAACTCAAATTATTTTTTATGTATTTTTGTATATATTTCAATACAAATTTACAAATACAAATACAAATTTATTATTTTATTGGTATTTTGTTTATTTATTTTGATACGAGTTACATGATTATATGTGTATTTTGTATATATTTTTTTATACGTAATTACATTATTTAATGTGTATTTTGTTTATATATTTTTATATAAAATTGACGTAATTATATGTGTATTTGTAAAAATAATTTGATACAAATTTACTTTATTTTATGTATTTTGTACATATATTTCAATTCAAATTAAGCTTACTTTGTGTGTATTTTGTATATCTATTGTCATACAAATTTAATTACTTCTGTGTATCTTTGTATATTGTTTTATATAAATTTACCTTATTTTATGTGCATTTTGTATATTTATATTTATTCAAATATGCAAAATACATATAAAACAATGTAAATTTCTTTCAAAATATATATACGAATACACATAAAATAACGTAGATTTCTATAAAAATATATATATAAAATACAGATAAAATGAAGTAAATACGTATAAAAAAATGTATACAAAATACAAATAAAATAATGTAAATTCGTATCAAAATAAATAAACAAAATGCCAATAAAAGAATGTGTACTTGTATAAATATAAATATACAAAATAAACATAAAATAACGTAAAATTGTATAAAACTATATACAAAAATTAACAAAAATAATTAAATTTGTATGAAAATAGATATACAAAAGACACATAAAATAAGCTAAATTAGAATTGAAATAAATATAGAAAATACATAAAATAATGCAAATTTGTATCAAAATATATATTCAAAGACACATATAATACCGTAAATTTGTATAAAAATATATAAACAAAATACACATTAAATAATGTAAATAGGTATAAAATATATACACCGAATATTAATAAAATAATGTAAATTTGTATGAAAATAAAGATGCAAAATTCCCATCAAATAGCGCATTTCTTATAAAAATATATATACCAAAATACACATGAAATATTTAAATTTGTATTGAAATAAATATACAAAATGCACATACAATAAGGTAAACTTCTATTGAAAGAGATATGCAAAAATACATATAAAACATATAATATAACGTAGATTTCTATAAAAATATATATACAAAATACACATAAAATTAAGTAAATACGTATAAAAAAATGTAAACAAAATACACATAAAATAATGTAAATTCGAAACAAAATAAATAAACAAAATACCAATAAAAGAATGTGTATTTGTATAAATATAAATGTACAAAATACACATACAAAATAAACATAAAATAAGGTAAATTTATATTGAAATATATGTACAAAATACACATAAAATAATGTAAATTTATATGAAAATATATATACAAATACACTTAAAATACCATGAATTTGTATAAAATTATATATTCAAAATAAATATTAAATAATGTAAATGCGTATAAAAATATATATAAAAAGTACATATAAAATAATGTAAATTTGTATCTATATAAATCAACAAAATACCAATAAAATAATATATATTTGAACGAAAATAGATTTACAAAATACACATAACATAACTAAAATTTGTATTGAAATATATACAAAAATACATATAAATAATTTGAGTTTGTATGAAAATAGATATTCAAAATACACATAAAACTAGGTAAATTTCTTTTGAAATATATATACAAAATACCCATAAAATATTGTAAATTTGTGTCAAAATATATAAACAAATACACATAAAATAACTTAAAATAACGTAAATATGTATCAAATATATATACAAAAAACACATTAAATAATGTAAATATGTATAAAAAAATATATACAAAACACAAATAAAATAATGTAAAATCGTATCAAAATAAACACAGAAAATATTAATAAAATAATGTAAATTTGTATGAAAATTAAGATGCAAAATACCCATAAAATAACGCATTTTTTATAAAAATATATATACGAAAAAACATAAAATATTTGATTTTGTATTAAAATAAATAGATATACAAAATACACATAAAATAAGCTAAATTTGAATTGAAATATGTATACAAAATACATAATATAATGTAAATTTGTATCAAAATACTTATACAAATACACATATAATAACGTAAATTTGTATAAAAATATATAAACAAAATACACATTAAATAAAGTAAATACGTATAAAAAAATGTACAAAATACACATATAATCATGTAATTCGTATCAAAATAAATAGACAAAATACCAATAAACTAATGTAAATTTCTGAAAACATATACAAAATACATAAATAACGCAAATATCAATAAAATATATATAATATAATATATTTTATACATATTAAAATATTTAATGTATATTTTGTATATATATATATATATATATATATATATATATATATATATATATATATATATATATATATATATATATATATATATATATATATATATATATATATATATATATATATATATATATATATATATATTATCAAATTTACGTTATTTTATGTGTATTATTTATATATTTTCATAAATTTACATTATTTTATGTGAGTTTTGTATATGTATTTCAAAATAAATTTGCCTAACTTTATGTGTATTTTGCATATCTATTTTCAAACAAATTTAAATTATTTTTGTGTATTTTTGTATATATTTTTATACAAATTTTAGTTATTTTATTTGTTTTTTGTATATATATTTTCCTACAAATATACATTCTTTTATTGGAATTTTGTGTATTTAATTTTTTACGAATTTACATTATTTTATGTGTATTTTGTATATATACTTTTCTACGTATTTAAATTATTTTATGTGTATTTTATATATACATTTTCATAAAAATTTACGTTATTTTTTTGTGTGTATTCGTATATATTTTGAAAAAAAAAATTATACAAATTCATGTTATTTCATGTGTATTTGTATATATATTTTCATACAAATTTTTATTATTTTATGTGTATTCTTACATATATTTTCTTACAAATTTACCTTATTTTATGTTTATTTTGTATATTCATTTCATTCAATTTTAAATTATTTAATGTGTATTTTTGTATTTGTATTTAGGTTATCTTAGGTTATCTTTAGGTTACCTTATTTTATGTTTATTTTGTATATTTATTTCATTCAATTTTAAATTATTTTATGTGTATATTTGTATTTGTATTTAGGTTATTTTATGTGTATTTTGTATATATATTTTCATCCAAAACTACATTATTTCATTGGTATTTTCTTAATTTAATTCGATACGAATTTAGATTATTTCATAGGTATTTTGTATGCATATTTTTATACTCATTTACATTATCTAAAGTGTGTTTTGTATATATATTTTTTTGCAAATTTATTTTATGTTCATTTTTGTACATATATTTTTATAGAAATTTGCGCTATTTTATGTATATAGTTTTATATAGATTTACGTTATTTTATGTTCATTTTGTATATTTATATTTATACAAATACACATTCTTTTAATGGTATATTGTTTATTTACATTTATACGTATTTACATTATTTTATGTGTATTTTGTATACATTTTTTTATTCGTATTTACTTAATATTATGTGCATTTTGTATATATATTTTATAGAAATCTACCTTACTTTATGTGTTTTCGTATATATATTTTGAAACAAATTTACATTGTTATATATGTATTTTGCATCTTAATTTTCATACAAATTTACATTATTTTATTAATATTCTGTGTATTTATTTTGATACGATTTTACATTATTCTATATGTGTTTTGTAAATATATTTTTATAAATATTTACATTATTTAATTATTATTTTGAATATATATTTCATAAAAATCTACGTTATAATATTTTTATTTTTATATATTTTCTTTCAAATTTACATTATTTTATGAATTTTGTATATGTATTTCAATACAAATTAACATAATTTTATGTGTATTTTGTATATTTATTTTCATACAAATTTAAATTATTTTTGTGTATTTTTGTATATAGTTTTATACAAATTTAGGTTATTTTATGTACGCATTTACATTATTTAATGTGTGTTTTGTATATATATTTTAATCCAAAGTTACTTTATTTTACGTTCATTTTTGGACATATATTTTTATAGAAATTAGCGTTATTTTATATGTATTTGTATGTTTTCTCATACAAATTTACATTATTTTATTGATATTTTGTTTATTTAGTTTGATACGAATTACATGATTATATGTGTATTTTGTACATATTTTTTATACGTATTTACATTACTTAGTCTGTATTTTGTTTATATATTTTTAAACAAATTTACGTTATTATATGTATTTTTATAAATATTTTTATACAAATTTACATTATGTTATGTATTTTGTATATACATTTCAATTCAAATTTATCTTATTTTATCTCTATTTTGTATATCTATTTTCATACGAATTTAATTACTTTTGTGTATTTTTGTATATAGTTTTATACAAATTTACGTTATTTTATGTGTATTTTGTATATTTATATTTATACAAATACACATTCATATATTGGTATTTTGTTCATTTATTTTGATACGAGTTTACATTATTTTATGTGTATTTTGTATACATTTTCTTATACGTATTTACTTCATTTTATGTGTATTTTGTATATATATTTTTATACAAATCTACGATATTTTATGTATTCGTATATATATTTTGAAACAAATTTACACTGTTTTATATGTATTTTGCATATCTATTTCAATACAGATTTTCCTTATTGTATGTGTTTTTTGTATATTTATTTTAATACAAATAAATTTTTTCATGTGTATTTTGGTATATATATTTTTTTAAAAAATGCGTTATTTAATGGGTATTTTGCATCTTTATTTTCATACAAATTTACATTGTTTTATTAATATTCTGGTATCTATTTTGACACGATTTTACATTATTCTATTTGTGTTTTGTATATATTTTTTTTATACATATATACATTATTTAATGTGTATTTTGTATATTTTAAAACAAATATACGTTATTTTATGCGCATCTGTTAAAATATTTTGATACAAATTTACATTATTTTATGTATTTTGTATATTTCAATACAAATTTAGTTTATTTTATGTATATTTTGTATATCTATTTTCATTCGTATCTAAATAAATAAACAAAATAGGAATAAAATAATGTAAATTTGTATGAGAAAACATATACAAATACACATAAAATAACGCAAATTTCTAAAAAAATATATGTACAAAAATGCACATAAAATAAAGTAAATTTACATAAAAATATATATACAAAACACACATTAAATAATGTAAATGCGTACATAAAATAACTTAAATTTGTATAAAACTATATACAAAAATACTCAAAAATATTTAAAATTTGTATGAAAAGAAATATACAAAATACACATAAAATTAGTTAAATTTGTATTGAAATACATATACAAAATACACATCATATAATGTAAATTTGAATGAAAATATATAAACAAATACACTTAAAATAACGTAAATTTGTATAAAATATATATGCAAGATACACATTCAATAATGTAAATGTGTATAAAAAAATATATACAAAAAACAAATAGAATAATGTAAAATCGTATCAAAATAAAAACACAGAATATCAATAAAATAATGTAAATTTGTATGAAAATAAAGATGCAAAATTCCCATAAAATAGCGCATTTTTTATAAAAATATATATTCCAAAATACACATAAAATATTTAAATTTGTATTGAAATAAATATACAAAATGCATATACAGTAAGGTAAATATGTAGTGAAAGAGATATTCAAAAATACATATAAAACAAAGTAAGTTTGTTTCAAAATATATATACGAATACACATAAAATAACGTAAATTTCTATGGAAATATATATACAAAATACACATGAAATTATGTAAATACGTATAAAAATATATATACAAAATACATATCTAGGTAAATTCGTGTCAAAATAAATAAACAAAATATCATGAAAAGAATGTGTATTTGTATGAAAATAAATAATAGATAATAAATTTGTATGAAATATATATGCAAGATACACATTAAATAATGTAAATATGTATAAAAGATATATATACAAAAAACAAATAGAATAATGTGAAATCGTATCAAAATAAATAAACAGAATATTAATAAAATAATGTAAATTTGTATGAAAATAAAGATGCAAAATTCCCATCAAATAGCGCATTTCTTAAAAAAATATGTATACCAAAATACACATATAATATTTAAATTTGTATTGAAATAAATATACAAAATGCACATACAATAAGGTAAAGTTCTATTGAAAGAGATATGCAAAAATACATATAAAACAATGTAAATTTGTTTCAAAATATCTATACGAATACACATAAAATAACGTAGATTTGTATAAAAATATATATACAAAATACACATAAAACTAGGTAAATACGTATAAAAAAATGTAAACAAAATACACATAAAATAATATAAATTCGAAACAAAATAAATAAACAAAATACCAATAAAAGAATGTGTATTTGTATAAATATAAATGTACAAAATAAACATACAAAATAAACATAAAATAAGGTAAATTTGTAATGAAATATATGTACAAAATACATAAAATAATGTAAATTTATAAAATATATATACAAATACACATAAAATACCATGAATTTGTATAAAATTATATATTCAAAATAAATATTAAATAATGTAAATGCGTATAAATATATATAAAAGTACATATAAAATAATGTAAATTCGTATCAATATAAATCAACAAAATACCAATAAAATAATATATATTTGAATGAAAATAGATTTACAAAATACACATAACATAACTAAAATTTGTATTGAAATATATACAAAAATACATAGAAATAATTTGAGTTTGTATGAAAATAGATATTCAAAATACACATAAAACTAGGTAAATTTCTTTTGAAATATATATACAAAATACCCATAAAATATTGTAAATTTGTGTCAAAATATATAAACAAATACACAAAAAATAACGTAAATTTGTATGAAAAATATATACAAAAATCACATAGAATAATGTCAAATCGTATCAAAATGAATGAGCAGAAGATCAATAAAATAACATAAATTTGTATGAAAATAAAGATGCAAAATACCCATAAAATAAAGCATATTTTAAAAAAAATACATATACAAAAATACACATAGAATAATTAAATTTGTATTAAGATTAATATACAAAATGCATATACAATAAGGTAAATTTGTATTGAAAAAATATGCAAAATACACATAAAAGTGTAAATTTGTTTAAAAATCTATATACGAATACACATAATATAACGTAGATTTCTATAAAAATTTATATACAAAACACACATGAAATGATGTAAATACGTATAAAAATATATATACAAAATACACATTAAATAGTTTAAATTCTCGTCAAAATAAATAAACAAAATATCAATAAAAGAATGTGTATTTGTATGAAAATAGATATACAAAATACTCATAAAATAACCTAAGTTTGTAGAAAACCATATACAAAAATACACAAAAATAATTTAAATTTGTATCAAAATAAATATACAAAATACACAAAATTATTTTATATATCTATTTTATACAAATGTACGTTATTTTATGTGAATTTGTTTTCATTTCATACAAATTTACATTATTTTATATGTATTTTGTACATGTATTTAAATACAAATTTAACTAATTATATGTGTATTTTGTATATCTATTTTCATACAAATTGAAATTTTTTTTTGTATATATTTTTATTCAAATTTTCGTAATCTTATAAAAATATATATACCAAAAAACACATAAAATATTTAAATTTGCATTGAAATAAATATACAAAATGCACATACAATAAGGTAAATTTGTATTGAAAGAGATATGCAAAAATACATATAAAACAATGTAAATTTGTTTCAAAATATATATACGAATACAAATAAAAAAACGTAGATTTCTATAAAAATATATATACAAAATACACATAAAACTAAGTAAATACGTATAAAAAAATGTATACAAAATACACATAAAATAATGTAAATTCGAATTAAAATAAATAAACAAAATACCAATAAAAGAATGTGTATTTGGATAAATATAAATATACAAAATACACATACAAAATAAACATAAAATGAGGTAGATTTGTAATAAAATATATGTACAAAATACTCATAAAATAATGTAAATTTATATTAAAATATATATACAAATACACATAAAATACCATGAATTTGTATAAAAATATATATTCAAAATAAATATTAAATAATGTAAAAGCGTATAAAAATATATAGACAAAGTACATATAAAACAATGTAAATTCGTATCAATATAAATCAACAAAACACCAAAAAAATAATATATATTTGAATGAAAATAAATTTACAAAATACACATAACATAACTAAAATTTGTATTAAAATATATACAAAAATACATAGAAATAATTTGAGTTTGTATGAAAATAGATATACAAAATTCACATAAAACTAGGTAAATTTCTTATGAAATGTATATACAAAATACCTGTAAAATGTTGTAAATTTGTGTCAAAATATATAAACACATACACATAAAATAACGTAAATTTGTATAAAAAATATATACAAAATACACAGAATAATGTCAATTCGTATCAAAACGAATGAGCAGAATATCAATAAAATAATGTAAATTTGTATGAAAATAATTATGCAAAATGCCCAAAAATAAAGCATATGTTTATAAAAATACAGATACAAAATACACATTGAATAATTAAATTTGTATTAAAATTAATATACAAAATGCGTATATAATAAGGTAAATTTGTATTGAAAAAATATGCAACATACACGTTTACTCATACAAATTTATATTATTTTATTTGTATTTTGTTTATTTATTTTGATACGAATTACACGATTATATGTGTATTTTGTACATATTTTTTTATACGCATTTACATTATTTAATGTATTTTGTTTATATATTTTCATACAAATTACGTTATTATATGTGTTTTGTATAAATATTTTGATACAAATTTACTTTGTTTAATGTATTTTATATATATATTTCAATTCAAATTTAGCTTATTTTGTGTTTATTTTGTATATATTTTCATACAAATTTAAATAATTATGTGTTTTTTTGTATATAGTTTTATATAAATTTACGTTATTTTATGTGTATTTTGTATATTTATATTTATACAAATACAAATTCTTTTATTGGTATTTTGTTTATTTATTTTGATACGAATTTACATTATTTTATGTGTATTTTGTATCCTTTTTTTTATAAGTATTTACTTCATTTATGTATTTTGTATATATATTTTATAGAAATCTACGTTATTTTGTGTATTCATATATATTTTGAAACAAATTTACATTGTTTTATATGTATTTTGCATATCTATTTCAATACAAATTTACCTTATTGTATGTGTTTTTGTATATTTATTTTAATACAAATTTAATTTTTGATGTATTGTATATAGTTTGATACAAATTTAGGTTATTTATATGTATTTTGTATATCTATTTTCATACAAATACACATTCTTTATTGATATTTTGTTTATTTATTTTGACATAATTTACATTATTTAATGTGTATTTTGTATATATATTTTATACGTTTACATCATTTCATGTGTATTTTGTATAGTTTTAAACAAATTTATATTATTTAATGTGTATTTTGTATATATATTTATACAAATACACATTCTTTTATTGGTATTTTGTTTATTTATTTTGATGCTAATTTACATTATTTTATGTGTATTTTGTATACATTTTTATACGTATTTACTTAATTTTATGTGTATTTTGTATATATATTTTTATAGAAATCTACCTTATTTCATGTGTATTCGTATATATATTTTGAAAGAAATTTACATTGTTTATATGTATAATTAAATTTGTATTAAAATTAATATACAAAATGCGTATATAATAAGGTTAATTTGTATTGAAAAAATATGCAACATACACGTTTACTATTATTATTTACTAAATTATTTTATAAGTATTCGTATATATATTTTGAAACAAATTTACATTGTTTTATATGTATTTTGCATATCTATAACAATACTAATTTACCTTACTGTATGTGTTTTTTGTATATTTATTTTAATACAAATTTAATATTTTGATGTGTATTGTATATAGTTTGATTCAAATTTAGGTTATTTTATGTGTATTTTGTATATCTATTTTCATACAAATACACATTCTTTTATTGATATTTTGTTTATTTATTTTGACGCGAATTTACATTATTTAATGTGTATTTTGTACTTATATATTTATACGTATTTACATCATTTCATGTGTATTTTGTATAGTTTTAAACAAATTTATATTATTTAATGTGTATTTTGTATATATATATATATATATATATATATATATATATATATATATATATATATATATATATATATATATATATATATATATATACAAATACAAATTCTTTTATTGGTATTTTGTTTATTTATTTTGATTCTAGTTTACATTATTTTATGTGTATTTTGTATACATTTTTTCTACGTATTTTCTTAATTTTATGTGTATTTTGGTATCAATAATTTTATAAAAAATGCGTTATTTTATAGGTATTTTGCATCTTAATTTTCATACAAATTTATATTATTTTATTAATATTCTGTGTATATATTTTGATACGATTTTACATTATTCTATTTGTGTTTTGTATATATTTTTTTATACATATTTACATTATTTAATGTGTATTTTGAATATATATTTCATACAAATTTACGTTATTATATGTGTATTTTTTTATATATTTTCTTTCAAATTTACATTATTTTATGTGTATTTTGTATATGTATTTCAATACAAATTAACATAATTTTATGTGTATTTTGTATATTTATTTTCATACAAATTTAAATTATTTTTGTGTATTTTTGTATATAGTTTTATACAAATTTAGGTTATTTTATGTACGCATTTACATTATTTAATGTGTGTTTTGTATATATATTTTAATCCAAAGTTACTTTATTTTACGTTCATTTTTGGACATATATTTTTATAGAAATTAGCGTTATTTTATATGTATTTGTATATGTTTTCTCATACAATTTTACATTATTTTATTGATATTTTGTTTATTTAGTTTGATACGAATTACATGATTATATGTGTATTTTGTACATATTTTTTATACGTATTTACATTACTTAGTCTGTATTTTGTTTATATATTTTTAAACAAATTTACGTTATTATATGTATTTTTATAAATATTTTTATACAAATTTACATTATGTTATGTATTTTGTATATACATTTCAATTCAAATTTATCTTATTTTATCTCTATTTTGTATATCTATTTTCATACGAATTTAATTACTTTTGTGTATTTTTGTATATAGTTTTATACAAATTTACGTTATTTTATGTGTATTTTGTATATTTATATTTATACAAATACACATTCATATATTGGTATTTTGTTCATTTATTTTGATACGAGTTTACATTATTTTATGTGTATTTTGTATACATTTTCTTATACGTATTTACTTCATTTTATGTGTATTTTGTATATATATTTTTATACAAATCTACGATATTTTATGTGTATTCGTATATATATTTTGAAACAAATTTACACTGTTTTATATGTATTTTGCATATCTATTTCAATACAGATTTTCCTTATTGTATGTGTTTTTTGTATATTTATTTTAATACAAATAAATTTTTTCATGTGTATTTTGGTATATATATTTTTTTAAAAAATGCGTTATTTAATGGGTATTTTGCATCTTTATTTTCATACAAATTTACATTGTTTTATTAATATTCTGGTATCTATTTTGACACGATTTTACATTATTCTATTTGTGTTTTGTATATATTTTTTTTATACATATATACATTATTTAATGTGTATTTTGTATATTTTAAAACAAATATACGTTATTTTATGCGCATCTGTTAAAATATTTTGATACAAATTTACATTATTTTATGTATTTTGTATATTTCAATACAAATTTAGTTTATTTTATGTATATTTTGTATATCTATTTTCATTCGTATCTAAATAAATAAACAAAATAGGAATAAAATAATGTAAATTTGTATGAGAAAACATATACAAATACACATAAAATAACGCAAATTTCTAAAAAAATATATGTACAAAAATGCACATAAAATAAAGTAAATTTACATAAAAATATATATACAAAACACACATTAAATAATGTAAATGCGTACATAAAATAACTTAAATTTGTATAAAACTATATACAAAAATACTCAAAAATATTTAAAATTTGTATGAAAAGAAATATACAAAATACACATCAAATTAGATAAATTTGTATTGAAATACATATACAAAATACACATCATATAATGTAAATTTGAATGAAAATATATAAACAAATACACTTAAAATAACGTAAATTTGTATAAAATATATATGCAAGATACACATTCAATAATGTAAATGTGTATAAAAAAATATATACAAAAAACAAATAGAATAATGTAAAATCGTATCAAAATAAATACACAGAATATCAATAAAATAATGTAAATTTGTATGAAAATAAAGATGCAAAATTCCCATAAAATAGCTCATTTTTTATCAAAAAATATATTCCAAAATACACATAAAATATTTAAATTTGTATTGAGATAAATATAATAAATGCATATACAGTAAATAAATATGTAGTGAAGAGATATTCAAAATACATATAAAACAAAGTAAGTTTGTTTCAAAATATATATACGAATACACATAAAATAACGTAAATTTCTATGGAAATATATATACAAAATACACATGAAATTATGTAAATACGTATAAAAATATATATACAAAATACATATCTAGGTAAATTCGTGTCAAAATAAATAAACAAAATATCATGAAAAGAATGTGTATTTGTATGAAAATAAATAATAGATAATAAATTTGTATGAAATATATATGCAAGATACACATTAAATAATGTAAATATGTATAAAAGATATATATACAAAAAACAAATAGAATAATGTGAAATCGTATCAAAATAAATAAACAGAATATTAATAAAATAATGTAAATTTGTATGAAAATAAAGATGCAAAATTCCCATCAAATAGCGCATTTCTTAAAAAAATATGTATACCAAAATACACATATAATATTTAAATTTGTATTGAAATAAATATACAAAATGCACATACAATAAGGTAAAGTTCTATTGAAAGAGATATGCAAAAATACATATAAAACAATGTAAATTTGTTTCAAAATATCTATACGAATACACATAAAATAACGTAGATTTGTATAAAAATATATATACAAAATACACATAAAACTAGGTAAATACGTATAAAAAAATGTAAACAAAATACACATAAAATAATATAAATTCGAAACAAAATAAATAAACAAAATACCAATAAAAGAATGTGTATTTGTATAAATATAAATGTACAAAATAAACATACAAAATAAACATAAAATAAGGTAAATTTGTAATGAAATATATGTACAAAATACACATAAAATAATGTAAATTTATATGAAAATATATATACAAATACACATAAAATACCATGAATTTGTATAAAATTATATATTCAAAATAAATATTAAATAATGTAAATGCGTATAAAAATATATATAAAAAGTACATATAAAATAATGTAAATTCGTATCAATATAAATCAACAAAATACCAATAAAATAATATATATTTGAATGAAAATAGATTTACAAAATACACATAACATAACTAAAATTTGTATTGAAATATATACAAAAATACATAGAAATAATTTGAGTTTGTATGAAAATAGATATTCAAAATACACATAAAACTAGGTAAATTTCTTTTGAAATATATATACAAAATACCCATAAAATATTGTAAATTTGTGTCAAAATATATAAACAAATACACAAAAAATAACGTAAATTTGTATGAAAAATATATACAAAAATCACATAGAATAATGTCAAATCGTATCAAAATGAATGAGCAGAAGATCAATAAAATAACATAAATTTGTATGAAAATAAAGATGCAAAATACCCATAAAATAAAGCATATTTTAAAAAAAATACATATACAAAAATACACATAGAATAATTAAATTTGTATTAAGATTAATATACAAAATGCATATACAATAAGGTAAATTTGTATTGAAAAAATATGCAAAATACACATAAAAGTGTAAATTTGTTTAAAAATCTATATACGAATACACATAATATAACGTAGATTTCTATAAAAATTTATATACAAAACACACATGAAATGATGTAAATACGTATAAAAATATATATACAAAATACACATTAAATAGTTTAAATTCTCGTCAAAATAAATAAACAAAATATCAATAAAAGAATGTGTATTTGTATGAAAATAGATATACAAAATACTCATAAAATAACCTAAGTTTGTAGAAAACCATATACAAAAATACACAAAAATAATTTAAATTTGTATCAAAATAAATATACAAAATACACAAAATTATTTTATATATCTATTTTATACAAATGTACGTTATTTTATGTGAATTTGTTTTCATTTCATACAAATTTACATTATTTTATATGTATTTTGTACATGTATTTAAATACAAATTTAACTAATTATATGTGTATTTTGTATATCTATTTTCATACAAATTGAATTTTTTTTTGTATATATTTTTATTCAATTTTTCGTAATCTTATAAAAATATATATACCAAAATACACATAAAATATTTAAATTTGCATTGAAATAAATATACAAAATGCACATACAATAAGGTAAATTTGTATTGAAAGAGATATGCAAAAATACATATAAAACAATGTAGATTTGTTTCAAAATATATATACGAATACAAATAAAAAAACGTAGATTTCTATAAAAATATATATACAAAATACACATAAAACTAAGTAAATACGTATAAAAAAATGTATACAAAATACACATAAAATAATGTAAATTCGAATTAAAATAAATAAACAAAATACCAATAAAAGAATGTGTATTTGGATAAATATAAATATACAAAATACACATACAAAATAAACATAAAATGAGGTAGATTTGTAATAAAATATATGTACAAAATACTCATAAAATAATGTAAATTTATATTAAAATATATATACAAATACACATAAAATACCATGAATTTGTATAAAAATATATATTCAAAATAAATATTAAATAATGTAAAAGCGTATAAAAATATATAGACAAAGTACATATAAAACAATGTAAATTCGTATCAATATAAATCAACAAAACACCAATAAAATAATATATATTTGAATGAAAATAAATTTACAAAATACACATAACATAACTAAAATTTGTATTAAAATATATACAAAAATACATAGAAATAATTTGAGTTTGTATGAAAATAGATATACAAAATTCACATAAAACTAGGTAAATTTCTTATGAAATGTATATACAAAATACCTGTAAAATGTTGTAAATTTGTGTCAAAATATATAAACACATACACATAAAATAACGTAAATTTGTATAAAAAATATATACAAAATACACAGAATAATGTCAATTCGTATCAAAACGAATGAGCAGAATATCAATAAAATAATGTAAATTTGTATGAAAATAAATATGCAAAATGCCCAAAAAATAAAGCATATGTTTATAAAAATACAGATACAAAAATACACATTGAATAATTAAATTTGTATTAAAATTAATATACAAAATGCGTATATAATAAGGTAAATTTGTATTGAAAAAATATGCAACATACACGTTTACTCATACAAATTTATATTATTTTATTTGTATTTTGTTTATTTATTTTGATACGAATTACACGATTATATGTGTATTTTGTACATATTTTTTTATACGTATTTACATTATTTAATGTGTATTTTGTTTATATATTTTCATACAAATTTACGTTATTATATGTGTTTTTGTATAAATATTTTGATACAAATTTACTTTGTTTCATGTATTTTATATATATATTTCAATTCAAATTTAGCTTATTTTGTGTGTATTTTGTATATATTTTCATACAAATTTAAATACTTCTGTGTTTTTTTGTATATAGTTTTATATAAATTTACGTTATTTTATGTGTATTTTGTATATTTATATTTATACAAATACACATTCTTTTATTGGTATTTTGTTTATTTATTTTGATACGAATTTACATTATTTTATGTGTATTTTGTATCCTTTTTTTTATAAGTATTTACTTCATTTTATGTGTATTTTGTATATATATTTTTATAGAAATCTACGTTATTTTATGTGTATTCGTATATATATTTTGAAACAAATTTACATTGTTTTATATGTATTTTGCATATCTATTTCAATACAAATTTACCTTATTGTATGTGTTTTTTGTATATTTATTTTAATACAAATTTAATTTTTTGATGTGTATTTTTGTATATAGTTTGATACAAATTTAGGTTATTTTATATGTATTTTGAATATTTTCACACAAATACACATTCTTTTAGATATATTTTTTATTTATTTTGACGCGAATTTACATTATTTAATGTGTATTTTGTATATATATTTTTAAACGTATTTACATCATTTCATGTGTATTTTGTATAGTTTTAAACAAATTTATATTATTTAATGTGTATTTTGTATATATATATTTATACAAATACACATTCTTTTATTGGTATTTTGTTTATTTATTTTGATGCTAATTTACATTATTTTATGTGTATTTTGTATACATTTTTATACGTATTTACTTAATTTTATGTGTATTTTGTATATATATTTTTATAGAAATCTACCTTATTTCATGTGTATTCGTATATATATTTTGAAAGAAATTTACATTGTTTATATGTATAATTAAATTTGTATTAAAATTAATATACAAAATGCGTATATAATAAGGTTAATTTGTATTGAAAAAATATGCAACATACACGTTTACTATTATTATTTACTAAATTATTTTATAAGTATTCGTATATATATTTTGAAACAAATTTACATTGTTTTATATGTATTTTGCATATCTATAACAATACTAATTTACCTTACTGTATGTGTTTTTTGTATATTTATTTTAATACAAATTTAATATTTTGATGTGTATTGTATATAGTTTGATTCAAATTTAGGTTATTTTATGTGTATTTTGTATATCTATTTTCATACAAATACACATTCTTTTATTGATATTTTGTTTATTTATTTTGACGCGAATTTACATTATTTAATGTGTATTTTGTACTTATATATTTATACGTATTTACATCATTTCATGTGTATTTTGTATAGTTTTAAACAAATTTATATTATTTAATGTGTATTTTGTATATATATATATATATATATATATATATATATATATATATATATATATATATATATATATATATATATATATATATATATATATATACAAATACAAATTCTTTTATTGGTATTTTGTTTATTTATTTTGATTCTAGTTTACATTATTTTATGTGTATTTTGTATACATTTTTTCTACGTATTTTCTTAATTTTATGTGTATTTTGTATATATATTTTTATAGAAATCTACCTTATTTCATGTGTATTCGTATATATATTTTGAAACAAATTTACATTGTTTATATGTATAATTAAATTTGTATTAAAATTAATATACAAAATGCGTATATAATAAGGTAAATTTGTATTGAAAAAATATGCAACATACACGTTTACTCATACAAATTTATATTATTTTATTTGTATTTTGTTTATTTATTTTGATACGAATTACACGATTATATGTGTATTTTGTACATATTTTTTTATACGTATTTACATTATTTAATGTGTATTTTGTTTATATATTTTCATACAAATTTACGTTATTATATGTGTTTTTGTATAAATATTTTGATACAAATTTACTTTGTTTCATGTATTTTATATATATATTTCAATTCAAATTTAGCTTATTTTGTGTGTATTTTGTATATATTTTCATACAAATTTAAATACTTCTGTGTTTTTTTGTATATAGTTTTATATAAATTTACGTTATTTTATGTGTATTTTGTATATTTATATTTATACAAATACACATTCTTTTATTGGTATTTTGTTTATTTATTTTGATACGAATTTACATTATTTTATGTGTATTTTGTATACATTTTTTTATACGTATTTACTTCATTTTGTGTATTTTGTATATATATTTTTATAGAAATCTACGTTATTTTATGTGTATTCGTATATATATTTTGAAACAAATTTACATTGTTTTATATGTATTTTGCATATCTATTTCAATACAAATTTACCTTATTGTATGTGTTTTTTGTATATTTATTTTAATACAAATTTAATTTTTTGATGTGTATTGTATATAGTTTGATACAAATTTAGGTTATTTTATGTGTATTTTGTATATCTATTTTCATACAAATACACATTCTTTTATTGATATTTTGTTTATTTATTTTGACGCGAATTTACATTATTTAATGTGTATTTTGTATATATATTTTTATACGTATTTACATCATTTCATGTGTATTTTGTATAGTTTTAAACAAATTTATATTATTTAATGTGTATTTTGTATATATATATTTATACAAATACACATTCTTTTATTGGTATTTTGTTTATTTATTTTGATGCTAATTTACATTATTTTATGTGTATTTTGTATACATTTTTATACGTATTTACTTAATTTTATGTGTATTTTGTATATATATTTTTATAGAAATCTACCTTATTTCATGTGTATTCGTATATATATTTTGAAAGAAATTTACATTGTTTATATGTATAATTAAATTTGTATTAAAATTAATATACAAAATGCGTATATAATAAGGTTAATTTGTATTGAAAAAATATGCAACATACACGTTTACTATTATTATTTACTAAATTATTTTATAAGTATTCGTATATATATTTTGAAACAAATTTACATTGTTTTATATGTATTTTGCATATCTATAACAATACTAATTTACCTTACTGTATGTGTTTTTTGTATATTTATTTTAATACAAATTTAATATTTTGATGTGTATTGTATATAGTTTGATTCAAATTTAGGTTATTTTATGTGTATTTTGTATATCTATTTTCATACAAATACACATTCTTTTATTGATATTTTGTTTATTTATTTTGACGCGAATTTACATTATTTAATGTGTATTTTGTACTTATATATTTATACGTATTTACATCATTTCATGTGTATTTTGTATAGTTTTAAACAAATTTATATTATTTAATGTGTATTTTGTATATATATATATATATATATATATATATATATATATATATATATATATATATATACAAATACAAATTCTTTTATTGGTATTTTGTTTATTTATTTTGATTCTAATTTACATTATTTTATGTGTATTTTGTATACATTTTTTCTACGTATTTTCTTAATTTTATGTGTATTTTGTATATATATTTTTATAGAAATCTACCTTATTTCATGTGTATTCGTATATATATTTTGAAACAAATTTACATTGTTTATATGTATAATTAAATTTGTATTAAAATTAATATACAAAATCCGTATATAATAAGGTAAATTTGTATTGAAAAAATATGCAACATACACGTTTACTCATACAAATTTATATTATTTTATTGGTATTTTGTTTATTTATTTTGATACGAATTACATGATTATATGTGTATTTTGTACATATTTTTTTATACGTATTTACATTATTTAATGTGTATTTTGTTTATATATTTTCATACAAATTTACGTTATTATATGTGTATTTGTATAAATATTTTGATACAAATTTACTTTATTTCATGTATTTTGTATATATATTTCAATTCAAATTTAGCTTATTTTGTGTGTATTTTGTATATATTTTCATACAAATTTAATTACTTATGTGTATTTTTTTATATAGTTTTATATAAATTTACGTTATTTTATGTGAATTTTGTATATTTATATTTATACTCTATACATTTTTTTATACGTATTTACTTCATTTTATGTGTATTTTGTATATATATTTTTATAGAAATCTACTTTATTTTATGTGTATTCGTATATATATTTTGAAACAAATTTACATTGTTTTATAAGTATTTTGCATATCTATTTCAAAACAAATTTACCTTATTGTATGTGTTTTTTGTATATTTATTTTAATTCAAATTTAATTTTTTGATGTGTATTTTGGTATACATATTTTTATTAAAAAAAATGCGTTATTTTATGGGTATTTTGCTTCTTTATTTTCATACAAATTTACATTATTTTATTAATATTCTGTGTATTTATTTTAATACGATTTTACATTATTCTATTTGTGTTTTGTACATATTTTTTTATACAAATTTACGTTATTTTAAGTGTATTTGTTTATGTATTTTCATTCAAATCTATATTATTTTATGTGTATTTTGTGTATGTATTTCAGTACAAATTTACCTAATTTTATGTGTATTTTGTATATTTAGTTTCATACAAATTTAAAATATTTTTGTGTATTTTTGTATATAGTTTGATACAAGTGTAGGTTATTTTATTTGTTTTTTGTATATCTATTTTCATACAAATACACATTCTTTTATTGATATTTTGTTTATTTATTTTGACGCGAATTTACATTATTTAATGTGTATTTTTTATATATATTTTTATACGTATTTATATCATTTCAAGTGTATTTTGTATAGTTTTAAACAAATTTATATTATTTAATGTGTATTTTGTATATATATATTTATACAAATACATTCTTTTATTATTTGTTTATTTATTTTGATACTAATTTACATTATTTCATGTGTATTTTGTATACATTTTTTATACGTATTTACTTAATTTTATGTGTATTTTGTATATATATTTTTATTGAAATCTACCTTATTTCATATGTATTCGTATATATATTTTGAAACAAATTTACATTGTTTATATGTATTTTGCATATCTATTATTGTGTATTCTGTATTTATTTTTGTTATACATAGAATAATGAAAAATCGTATCAAAATAAGTACACATAATATCAATAAAATAATTTAAATTTGTATGAAAATAAAGATGCAAAATACCCATAAGATAAAGCATTTTTTTTTAAATATTATACAAAAATACACATAGAATAATTAAATTTTTATTAAAATTAATATACAAAATGCACATATAATAAAAGGTAAATTTGTATTGAAAAAACGCAAAATACAAATAAAACAGTGTAAATTTGTTTCAAAATATATATACGAATACACATAAAATAACGTAGATTTCTATAGAAATATATATACAAAATACACATGAAATTATGTAAATACGTATAAAAATATATATATAAAATACATATTAAGTAATGTAAATTCGTGTCAAAATAAATAAACAAAATATCATGAAAAGAATGTGTATATGTATGAAAATAAATAATAGATAATAAATTTGTATGAAATATATATGCAAGATACATATTAAATAATGTATAAAAATAATGTATAAAAAAAAATATATACAAAAAACAAATAGAATAATGTAAAATCGTATGAAAATAAATACAGCGAATAATAATAAAATAATGTAAATTTGTATGAAAATAAAGAAGCAAAATTCCCATCAAATAGCGGATTTCTTATAAAAATATATATACCAAAATACATATAAAATATTTAAATTTGTATTGAAATAAATATAGAAAATGCACATACAATAAGGTAAACTTCTATTTAAAGAGATATGCAAAAATACATATAAAACAATTTAAATTTGTTTCAAAATATATATACGAATACACATAAAATAAGTTAGATTTCTATAAAAATATATATTCAAAATACACATAAAATTACGTAAATACGTATAAAAAAAGGTAAACAAAATACACATAAAATAATATAAATTCGAAACAAAATAAATAAACAAAATATCAATAAAAGAATGTGTATTTGTATATATATATAAATGTAAAAAATACACATACAAAATAAACATAAAATAAGGTAAATTTGTAATGAAATATATGTACAAAATACACATAAAATAATGTAAATTTATATGAAAATATATATACAAAAACACATAAAATACCATGAATTTGTATAAAATTATATATTCAAAATAAATATTAAATAATGTAAATGCGTATAAAAATATATATAAAAAGTACATATAAAATAATGTAAACTCGTATCAATATAAATCAACAAAATAACAATAAAATAATATATAATTGAATGAAAATAGATTTACAAAATACACATAACATAACTAAAATTTGTATTGAAATATATACAAAAATACATAAAAATAATTTGAGTTTGTATGAAAATAGATATTCAAAATACTTGTATTGAAATAGATATGCAAAATACATATAAAACAATGTAAATTTGTATCAAAATATATATACGAATACACATAAAATAACGTTGATTTCTATAAAAATATATACAAAATACACATAAAATACACATACAAAATAAACATAAAATAAGGTAAATTTGTAATGAAATATATGTACAAAATACACATAAAATAATGTAAATTTATATGAAAATATATATACAAAATACAGCTAAAATAAGCTAAATTTGAATTAAAATGTACGTACAAAATACATAAAATAATGTAAATCTGTATAAAAATATGTATACAAATACATATAATAACGTATATTTGTTTTAAAATATATAAACAAAATACACATTAAGTAATGTAAATACGTATAAAAAATATGTACAAAATACACATATAATCATGTAATTCGTATCAAAATAAATAAACAAAATAGCAATAAAATAAAGAATACAAAATACACATAAAAATCGTATCAAAATAAAAAAACAAAATACCAGTAAAAGAAAGTGTATTTGTATAAATATATATATACAAAATACACATAAAATATCGTAAATTTGTATAAAACTATATACAAAAATACACAGAAGTTATTAAATTTGTATGAAAATATATACAAAATACAGCTAAAATAAGCTAAATTTGAAATGAAATGTACATACAAAATACATAAAATAATGTAATTCTGTATCAAAATATTTATACAAATACATATAATAATGTAGATTTGTTTAAAAATATATAAACAAAATACACATTAAGTAATGTAAATACGTATAAAAAATATGTACAAAATACACATATAATCATGTAATTCGTATCAAAATAAATAAACAAAATAGCAATAAAATAATGTAAATTTGTATGAGAAAACAAAACATATACAAATAACGCAAATTTCTATAAAAATATATGTACAAAAATGCACATAAAATAAAGTAAATTTGCATAAAAATATATATACAAAACACACACTAAATAATGTAAATGCGTACATAAAATAACCTAAATTTGTATAAAACTATATACAAAAATACACAAAAATAATTTAAATTTGTTTGAAAAGAAATATACAAAATACACATAAAATTAGGTAAATTTGTATTGAAGTACATATACAAAATACACATCAAATAATGTAAATTTGAATGAAAATATATAAACAAATACACTTAAAATAACGTAAATTTGTATAAAATATATATGCAAGATACACATTAAATAATGTAAATGTGTATAAAAAAATATATACAAGAAACAAATAGAATAATGTAAAATCGTATTAAAATAAATACACAGAATATAAATAAAATAATGTAAATTTGTATGAAAATAAAGATGCAAAATTCACTAAAATTATCGCATTTTTTATAAAAATATATTTACCAAAATACACATAAAATATTTAAATTTGTATTGAAATAAATATACAAAATGCATATACAGTAAGGTAAATTTGTATTGAAAGAGATATTCAAAAATACATATAAAACAATGTAAATTTGTTTCAAAATATATATACGAATACACATAAAATAAAGTAGATTTCTATAGAAATATATATACAAAATTCATATGAAATTATGTAAATACGTATAAAAATATATATACAAAATACATATCAAATAATGTAAACTCGTGTCAAAATAAATAAACAAAATATCATGAAAAGAATGTGTATTTGTATGAAAATAGATAATAGATAATAAATTTGTATAAAATATATTTGCAAGATACACATTAAATAATGTAAATATGTATAAAAAACTATATACAAAAAACAAATAGAATAATGTAACATCGTATCTAAATAAATACACCGAATATTAATAAAATAATGTAAATTTGTATGAAAATAAAGATGCAAAATTACCATAAAATAGCACATTTCTCATAAAAATATATATACCAAAATACGCATAAAATATTTAAATTTGCATTGAAATAAATATACAAAATGCAAATACAATAAGGTAAATTTGTAATGAAAGAGATATGCAAAAATACATATAAAACAATGTAAATTTGTTTTAAAATATATATACGAATACAAATAAAAAAACGTAGATTTCTATAAAAATATATATACAAAATACACATAAAATTAAGTAAATACGTATAAAAAAATGTATACAAAATACACATAAAATAATGTAAATTCGAATTAAAATAAATAAACAAAATACCAATAAAAGAATGTGTATTTGGATAAATATAAATATACAAAATACACATACAAAATAAACATAAAATAAGGTAGATTTGTAATAAAATATATGAACAAAATACACATAAAATAATGTAAATTTATATGAAAATATATATACAAATACACATAAAATACCATGAATTTGTATAAAAATATATATTCAAAATAAATATTATATAATGTAAAAGCCCATAAAAATATATATACAAAGTACATATAAAATAATGTAAATTCGTATCAATATAAATCAACAAAACACTAATAAAATAATATATATTTGAATGAAAATAAATCTACAAAATACACATAACATAACTAAAATTTGTATTAAAATATATACAAAAATACATAGAAATAATTTGAGTTTGTATGAAAATAGATATACAAAATACACATAAAACTAGGTAAATTTCTTTTGAAATGTATATACAAAATACCCATAAAATATTGTAAATTTGTGTCAAAATATATAAACAAATACACATAAAATAACGTAAATTTGTATGAAAAATATATACAAAATACACATAGAATAATGTCAATTCGTATCAAAATGAGTGAGCAGAATATCAATAAAATAATGTAAATTTGTATGAAAATAAATATGCAAAATGCCCAAAAAATAAAGCATATGTTTATAAAAATACAGATACAAAAATACACATCGAATAATTAAATTTGTATTAAAATTAATATACAAAATGTGTATATAATAAGGTAAATTTGTATTGAAAAAATATGCAACATACACGTTTACTCATACAAATTTATATTATTTTATTGGTATTTTGTTTATTTATTTTGATACGAATTACATGATTATATGTGTATTTAGTACATATTTTTTTATACGTATTTACATTATTTAATGTGTATTTTGTTTATTTTCATACAAATCTACGTTATTATATGTGTATTTGTATAAATATTTTGATACAAATTTACTTTATTTCATGTATTTTGTATATATATTTCAATTCAAATTTAGCTTATTTTGTGTGTATTTTCTATATATTTTTATACAAATTTAATTACTTCTGTGTATTTTTGTATATAGTTTTATATAAATTTACGTTATTTTATGTGTATTTTGTATATTTATATTTATACAAATACACATTCTTTTATTGGTATTTTGTTTATTTATTTTGATACGAATTTACATTATTTTATGTGTATTTTGTATACATTTTTTTATACGTATTTACTACATTTTATGTGTATTTTGTATATATATTTTTTATAGAAATCTTCGTTATTTTATGTGTATTCGTATATATATTTTGAAACAAATTTACATTGTTTTATATGTATTTTGCATATCTATTTCAATACAAATTTACCTTATTGTATGAGTTTTTTGTATATTTATTTTAACACAAATTAATTTTTTTGATGTGTATTTTGGTATATAAATTTTTATAAATAAAAAAAATGCGTTATTTTATGGGTATTTTGCTTCTTTATTTTCATACAAATTTACATTATTTTATTAATATTCTGTGTATTTATTTTGATACGATTTTACATTATTCTATTTGTGTTTTGTACATATTTTTTTTATACAAATTTACGTTATTTTAAGTGTATTTGTTTATGTATTTTCATTCAAATCTATATTATTTTATGTGTATTTTGTGTATGTATTTCAGTACAAATTTACCTAATTTTATGTGTATTTTGTATATTTAGTTTCATACAAATTTAAAATATTTTTGTGTATTTTTGTATATAGTTTGATACAAGTGTAGGTTATTTTATTTGTTTTTTGTATATCTATTTTCATACAAATACACATTCTTTTATTGATATTTTGTATATTTATTTTGACGCGAATTTACATTATTTAATGTGTATTTTTTATATATATTTTTATACGTATTTACATCATTTCAAGTGTATTTTGTATAGTTTTAAACAAATTTATATTATTTAATGTGTATTTTGTATATATATATTTATACAAATACACATTCTTTTATTATTATTTTGTTTATTTATTTTGATACTAATTTACATTATTTCATGTGTATTTTGTATACATTTTTTATACGTATTTACTTAATTTTATGTGTATTTTGTATATATATTTTTATTGAAATCTACCTTATTTCATATGTATTCGTATATATATTTTGAAACAAATTTACATTGTTTATATGTATTTTGCATATCTATTATTGTGTATTCTGTATTTATTTTTGTTATACATAGAATAATGAAAAATCGTATCAAAATAAGTACACATAATATCAATAAAATAATTTAAATTTGTATGAAAATAAAGATGCAAAATACCCATAAGATAAAGCATTTTTTTTTAAATATTATACAAAAATACACATAGAATAATTAAATTTGTATTAAAATTAATATACAAAATGCACACATACAATAAGGTAAATTTGTATTGAAAAAAAACGCAAAATACAAATAAAACTGTGTAAATTTGTTTCAAAATATATATACTAATACACATAAAATAACGTAGATTTCTATAGAAATATATATACAAAATACACATGAAATTATGTAAATATGTATAAAAATATATATATATAAAATACATATTAAGTAGTGTAAATTCGTGTCAAAATAAATAAACAAAATATCATGAAAAGAATGTTTATTTGTATGAAAATATATAATAGATAATAAATTTGTATGAAATATATATGCAAGATACACATTAAATAATGTAAATATGTATAAAAAAAAATATATACAAAAAACAAATAGAATAATGTAAAATGGTATCAAAATAAATACACCGAATATTAATAAAATAATGTAAATTTGTATGAAAATAAAGATGCAAAATTCCCATCAAATAGCGCATTTCTTATAAAAATATATATACCAAAATACACATAAAATATTTAAATTTGTATTGAAATAAATATACAAAATGCACATACAATAAGGTAAAGCTCTATTGAAAGAGATATGCAAAAATACATATAAAACAATGTAAATTTGTTTCAAAATATATATACGAATACACATAAAATAAAGTAGATTTCTATAAAAATATATATACAAAATACACATAAAACTAGGTAAATACGTATAAAAAAATGTAAACAAAATACACATAAAATAATATAAATTCGAAACAAAATAAATAAACAAAATACCAATAAAAGAATGTGTATTTGTATAAATATAAATGTACAAAATACACATACAAAATAAACATAAAATAAGGTAAATTTGTAATGAAATATATGTACAAAATACACATAAAATAATGTAAATTTATATGAAAATATATATACAAACACACATAAAATACCATGAATTTGTATAAAATTATATATTCTAAATAAATATTAAATAATGTAAATGCGTATAAAAATATATATACAAAGTATATATAAAATAATGTAAATTCGTATCAATATAAATCAACAAAATACCAATAAAATAATATATATTTGAATGAAAATAGATTTACAAAATACACATAACATAACTAAAATTTGTATTGAAATATATACAAAAATACATAGAAATAATTTGAGTTTGTATGAAAATAGATATTCAAAATACACATAAAACTAGGTAAATTTCTTTTGAAATATATATATACAAAATACCCATAAAATATTGTAAATTTGTGTCAAAATATATAAACAAATACACAAAAAATAACGTAAATTTGTATGAAAAATATATACAAAATACACATAGAATAATGTCAAATCGTATCAAAATGAATGACCAGAATATCAATAAAATAACGTAAATTTGTATGAAAATAAAGATGCAAATACCCAAAAAATAAAGCATATTTAAAAAAAATACATATACAAAAATACACATAGAATAATTAAATTTGTATTAAAATTAATATACAAAATGCATATACAATAAGGTAAATTTGTATTGAAAAAATATGCAAAATACACATAAAAGTGTAAATTTGTTTAAAAATCTATATACGAATACACATAATATAAGGTAGATTTCTATAGAAATATATATACAAAATACACATGAAATGATGTAAATACGTATAAAAATATATATACAAAATACACATTAAATAGTTTAAATTCTCGTCAAAATAAATAAACAAAACATCAATAAAAGAATGTGTATTTGTATGAAAATAGATATACAAAATACTCATAAAATAACCTAAGTTTGTATAAAACTATATACAAAAATACACAAAAATAATTTAAATTTGTATGAAAATAAATATACAAAATACACATAAAATTATTTTGTATATCTATTTTATACAAATGTACGTTATTTTATGTGAATTTGTTTTCATTTCATACAAATTTACATTATTTTATGTTTATTTTGTACATGTATTTAAATACAAATTTAACTAATTATATGTGTATTTTGTATATCTATTTTCATACTAATTGAAATTTATTTTTTTGTTTTTTTGTATATATTTTTATTCAAATTTTCGTAATCTTATAAAAATATATATACCAAAATACACATAAAATATTTAAATTTGCATTGAAATAAATATACAAAATGCACATACAATAAGGTAAATTTGTATTGAAAGAGATATGCAAAAATACATATAAAACAATGTAGATTTGTTTCAAAATATATATACGAATACAAATAAAAAAACGTAGATTTCTATAAAAATATATATACAAAATACACATAAAATTAAGTAAATACGTATAAAAAAATGTATACAAAATACACATAAAATAATGTAAATTCGAATTAAAATAAATAAACAGAATACCAATAAAAGAATGTGTATTTGGATAAATATAAATATACAAAATACACATACAAAATAAATATAAAATAAGGTAGATTTGTAATAAAATATATGTACAAAATACTCATAAAATAATGTAAATTTATTTGAAAATATATATACAAATACACATAAAATACCATGAATTTGTATAAAAATATATATTCAAAATTAATATTAAATGATGTAAAAGCGTATAAAAATATATATACAAAGTACATATAAAACAATGTAAATTCGTATCAATATAAATCAACAAAACACCAATAAAATAATATATATTTGAATGAAAATAAATTTACAAAATACACATCACATAACTAAAATTTGTATTAAAATATATACAAAAATACATAGAAATAATTTGAGTTTGTATGAAAATAGATATACAAAATACACATAAAACTAGGTAAATTTCTTTTGAAATGTATATACAAAATACCCGTAAAATATTGTAAATTTGTGTCAAAATATATAAACAAATACACATAAAATAACGTAAATTTGTATGAAAAATATATACAAAATACACATAGAATAATGTCAATTCGTATCAAAATGAATGAGCAGAATATCAATAAAAAAATGTAAATTTGTATGAAAATAAAGATGCAAAATACCCAAAAAATAAAGCATATGTTTATAAAAATACAGTTACAAAAATACACATTGAATAATTAAATTTGTATTAAAATTAATATACAAAATGCGTATATAATCAGGTAAATTTGTATTGAAAAAATATGCAAGATACACGTTTACTCATACAAATTTTTATTATTTTATTGGTATTTTGTTTATTTATTTTGATACGAATTACATGATTATATGTGTATTTTGTACATATTTTTTATACGTATTTACATTATTTAATGTGTATTTTGTTTATATATTTTCATACAAATTAACGTTATTATATGTGTTTTTGTATAAATATTTTGATACAAATTTACTTTATTTAATGTATTTAATATATATATTTCAATTCAAATTTAGCTTATTTTGTGTGTATTTTGTATATATTTTCATACAAATTTAACTACTGTGTATTTTTGTATATAGTTTTATATAAATTTACGTTATTTTATGTGTATTTTGTATATTAATATTGATACAAATACACATTCTTTTATTGGTATTTTGTTTATTTATTTTGATACGAGTTTACATTATTTTATGTGTATTTTGTATACATTTTTTTATACGTATTTACTTCATTTTATGTGTATTTTGTATATATTTTTATAGAAATCTATGTTATTTTATGTGTATTCGTATATATTTTGAAACAAATTTACATTGTTTTATATGTATTTTGCATATCTATTTCAATACAAATTTACCTTATTGTATGTGTTTTTTGTATATTTATTTTAATACAAATTTAATTTTTTGATGTGTATTTTGGTATATATATTTTTATAAATAAAAAAAATGCGTTATTTTATGGGTATTTTGCTTATTTATTTTCATACAAATTTACATTATTTTATTAATATTCTGTATATTTATTTTGATACGATTTTACATTATAATATTTGTGTTTTGTACATATTTTTCTATACAAATTTACGTTATTTTAAGTGTATTTGTTTATGTATTTTCATTCAAAATTACATTATTTAATGTGTATTTTGTATATGTATTTCAATACAAATTTACCTATTTTTATATGTTTTTTGTATATTTATTTTCATACAAGTTTAAATTATTTGTGTGTGTTTTTGTATATAGTTTTATACAAATTTAGGTTATTTTATGTGTATTTTGTATATCTATTTTCATACAAATACACATTCTTTTCATGATATTTTGTTTTTTATTTTGACACGAACTAACTTTATTTAATGTGTATTTTGTATATATATTTTTATACGTATTTACATTATTTCAAGTGTATTTTGTATATATATTTCTCTAGAAATCTGCGTTATTTTATGTGTATTCGTATATGTATTTTGAAACAAATTTACATTGTTTTATGTGTATTTTGCATATTTTTTCAATACAAATTTACCTTATTGTATGTGCATTTTGTATATTAATTTTAATACAAATTTGATTAATCTATGTGTATTTTTGTGTATGTATTTTTATAAAAATATGCTTTATTTTATGGGTATTTTACATCTTTATTTTCATACATATTTACATTATTTTATTGATATTCTGTGTATTTATTTTGATATGATTTTACATTATTCTATGTGTATTTTGTATATATATTTTATATAAAATGTATTTGTTTTCATTTCACACAAATCAACATTATTTTATGTGTTTTTTGTACATGTATTTAAATATAAATTTAACTAGTTATATGTGTATTTTGTATATCTATTTTGTATGTATATTTTCATAGAAATTTACTCTATTTTATGAGTATTCGTATATATATTTTGATACAAATTTACATTATTGATGTGTATTTTGCATATCTATTTCAATACAAATTTACTTTATTGTACGTGCATTTTGTATATTTATTTTAATACAAATTTAACTATTTTATATGTATTTTTGTAAATATATTTTTATGCAAATATGCGTTATTATATGGATATTTTGCATCTTTATTTTCATACAATTTTACATTATTTTATTAATATTCTCTTTATTTATTTTGATACGATTTAACATTATTCTTTGTGTATTTTGTATATTTTTTTTTTACACATTTACATTATTTAATGTTCATTTTGTATATATATTTTATCCAAATTTACATTATTTTATGTGTATTTGTTTATATATTTTCATACAAATTTACATTATTTCATGTGTTTTTTGTATATATATATTTCTACGTATTTAAATTATTTTATGTGTATTTTGTATATACATTTTCATAAAATAATTACGTTATTTTGTTGTGTGTATAAGTATATATTTTGATACAAATTTTATACAAATTCATGTTATCTAATGTGTATTTGTATATATATTTTCATAAAAATTTATATTATTTTATGTTTTTTTTTTCAAATAATTTGTTACAAATTTACCTTATTTTATGTTTATTTTGTATATTTATTTCATTCAATTTTAAAATATTTTATGTGTATATTTGTATTTGTATTTAGGTTATTTTATGTGTATTTTGTATATATATTTTCATCCAAAATTACATTATTTTATTGATATTTTCTTAATTTAATTCGATACGAATTTAGATTATTTCATAGGTATTTTGTATACATATTTTTATACTCATTTCCATTATCTAAAGTGTGTTTTGTATATATATTTTTATGCAAATTTATTTTATGTTAATTTTTGTACATATATTTTTATAGAAATTTGCGTTATTTTATGTATATAGTTTTATATAAGTTTACGTTATTTTATGTGCATTTTGTATATTTATATTTATACAAATACACATTCTTTTATTGGTATATTGTTTATTTACATTTATACGAATTTACATTATTTTATGTGTATTTTGTATACATTTTTATATGTATTTTTATAGAAATCTACGTTATTTTATGTGTATTCGTATATATATTTTGAAACAAATTTACATTATTTTATATGTATTTTGCATATCTATTTCAATACAAATTTACCTTATTGTATGTGCATTTTGTATATTTATTTTAATACAAATTCAAATATTTTATGTGGATTTTGGTATCAATAATTTTATAAAAAATGCGTTATTTTATAGGTACTTTGCATCTTAATTTTCATACAAATTTATATTATTTTATTAATATTCTGTGTATATATTTTGATACGATTTTACATTATTCTATTTGTGTTTTTTATATATTTTTTTATTCATATTTACATTATTTAATGTGTATTTTGAATATATATTTCATACAAATTTACGTTATTATATGTGTATTTGTTTATATATTTTATTTCAAATTTACATTATTTTATGTGTATTTTGTATATGTATTTCAATACAAATAAACCTAATTTTATGTGTATTTTGTATATTTCTTTTCATAAAATTTAAATTATTTTTGTGTATTTTTATATATAGTTTTATACAAATTTAGGTTATTTTATGTACGCATTTACATTATTTAATGTGTGTTTTGTATATATATTTTTATCCAAAGTTACTTTATTTTACGTTCATTTTTGGACATATATTTTTATGGAAATTAGCGTTATTTTATATGTATTTGTATATGTTTTCTCATACAAATTTACATTATTTTATTGATATTTTGTTTATTTAGTTTGATACGAATTACATGATTATATGTGTATTTTGTACATATTTTTTATACGTATTTACATTACTTAATGTGTATTTTGTTTATATATTTTTAAACAAATTTACGTTATTATGTGTATTTTTATAAATATTTTGATACAAATTTACATTATTTTATGTATTTTGTATATACATTTTAATTCAAATTTAGCTTATTTTATCTGTATTTTGTATATCTATTTTCATACGAATTTATTTACTTCTGTGTATTTTTGTATATAGTTTTATATAAATTTATGTTATTTTATGTGTATTTTGTATATTTATATTTATACAAATACACATTCTTTTATTGGTATTTTGTTTATTTATTTTGATACGAATTCACATTATTTTGTGTGTATTTTGTATACATTTTCTGATACGTATTTACCTCATTTTATGTGTGTTTTGTATATATATTTTTATACATCTCTACGTTATTTTATGTGTATTCGTATATATATTTTGAAACAAATTTACATTGTTTTATATGTATTTTGCATATCTATTTCAAAACAGATTTACCTTATTGTATGTGTATTTTGAATATTTATTTTAATACAAATTAATTTTTTCATGTGTATTTTGGTATATATATTTAAAAAAAAAAAAAAGCGTTATATAATGGGTATTTTGCATCTTTATTTTCATACAAATCTACATTGTTTTATTAATATTCTGTGTATTTATTTTGATACGATTTTACATTATTCTATTTGTGTTTTGTATATATTTTTTTATACATATTTACATTATTTAATGTGTATTTTGTATATTTTAAAACAAATTTACGTTATTTTATGCGCATCTGTTAAAATATTTTGATACAAATTTACATTATTTTATGTATTTTGTATATATATTTCAATACAAATTTAGTTTATTTTATGTTTATTTTGTTTATCTATTTTCATTCGTATCAAAATAAATAAACAAAATAGCAATAAAATAATATATATTTTTATGCAAATTTATTTTATGTTAATTTTTGTACATATATTTTTATAGAAATTTGCGTTATTTTATGTATATAGTTTTATATAAGTTTACGTTATTTTATGTGTATTTTGTATATTTATATTTATACAAATACACATTCTTTTATTGGTATTTTGTTTATTTATTTTGATACGAATTTACATTATTTTATGTGTATTTTGTATACATTTTCTTATACGTATTTACTTCATTTTATGTGTATATTGTATATATATTTTTATACAAATCTACGTTATTTTATGTGTATTCGTATATATATTTTGAAACAAATTTACATTGTTTTATATGTATTTTGCATATCTATTTCAATACAGATTTACCTTATTGTATGTGTATTTTGTATATTTATTTTAATACAAATTAACTTTTTCATGTGTATTTTGTTATATGTATTTTTATAAAAAATGCGTTATTTAATGGGTATTTTGCATCTTTATTTTCATACAAATTTACATTGTTTTATTAATATTCTGTGTATTTATTTTGATATGATTTTACATTATTCTATTTGTGTTTTGTATATATTTTTTTATACATATATACATTATTTAATGTGTATTTTGTATATTTAAAAAAAAAATTACGTTATTTTATGCGCTTCTGTTAAAATATTTTGATACAAATTTACATTATTTTATGTATTTTGTATATATATTTCAATACAAATTTTGTTTATTTTATGTATATTTTGTATATCTATTTTCATTCGTATCGAAATAAATAAACAAAATAGCAATGAAATAATGTAAATTTGTATGAGAAAACATATACAAATACACATAAAATAACGCAAGTTTCAAAAAAAATGTATGTACAAAAATGCACATAAAATAAAGTAAATTTTCATAAAAATATATATACAAAACACACATTAAATAATGTAAATGCGTACATAAAATAACCTAAATTTGTATAAAACTATATACAAAAATACACAAAAATATTTAAAATTTGTATGAAAAGAAATATACAAAATACACATAAAATTATGTAAATTTGTATTGAAATACAATACAAAATACACATAGAATAATGTAAATTTGAATGAAAATATATAAACAAATACACTTAAAAAAACGTAAATTTGTATAAAATATATATGCAAGATACACAATAAATAATTTAAATGTGTATAAAAAAATATATACAAAAAAGAAATAGAATAATGTAAAATCCTATCAATATAAATACACAGAATATCAATAAAATAATGTAAATTTGTATGAAAAGAAAGATGCAAAATTCCCATAAAATAGCGCATTTTTAATAATAATATATATACCAAAATACACATAAAATATTTAAATTTGTATTGAAATAAATATACAAAATCCATATACAGTAAGGTAAATATATATTGAGAGAGATATTCAAAAATACATATAAAACAAAGTAAATTTGTTTCAAAATATATATACGAATACACATAAAATAACGTAGATTTTTATAGAAATATATATACAAAATACACATGAAATTATGTAAATACGTATAAAAATATATATACAAAATACATATCTAGGTAAATTCCTGTCAAAATAAATAAAGAAAATATCATGAAAAGCATGTGTATTTGTATGAAAATAAATAATAGATAATAAATTTGAATGAAATATATATATATATATATACAAGATACACATTAAATAATGTAAATTTGTATATAAAAAATATATACAAAAAACAAATAGAATAATGTGAAATCGTATCAAAATAAATGCACCGAATATTAATAAAATAATGTAAATTTGTATGAAAATAAAGTTGCAAAATTCCCATCAAATAGTGCATTTCTTATAAAAATATATATACCAAAATACACATAAAATATTTAAATTTGTATTGAAATAAATATACAAAATGCACATACAATAAGGTAAACTTGTATTGAAAGAGATATGGAAAAATACATATAAAACAATGTAAATTTGTTTCAAAATATATATACGAATACACATAAGATAACGTATATTTCTATAAAACTATATATACAAAATACACATAAAATTAAGTAAATGCGTATAAAAATAGATATACAAAATACACATAGAATAATGTAAAATTGTTTCAAAAATAAAAAAATAAACAGAATATATATAAAATAATGTAAATTTGTATGAAAAAAAATGCAAAATACCCATAAAATAAAGCATATTTTTATAAAAATACATATACAAAAATACACATAGCATAATTAAATTTGTATTAAAATTAATATACAAAATGCATAAATAATAAGGTAAATTTGTACTGAAAAAATATGCAAAATACACATAAAACAGTGTAAATTTATTTCAAAATCTATATACGAATACTCATAAATCAACGTAGATTTCTATAGAAATATATATACAAAATACACATCAAATGATGTAAACACGTATAAAAATATATATATATATATATATATATATATATATATATATATATATATATATATATATATATATATATATATATATATATATATATATATATATATATATATATATATATATATATATATATATATAAAATACACATTAAATAATGTAAATTCGCATCAAAATAAATAAACAAAATATCAATAAAAAAATGTGTATTTGTATGAAAAGAGATATACAATATACACATAAAATCAACTAAATTTGTATAAAACTATATACAAAAATACACAAAAATAATTTTAATTTGTATCAAAATAAATATACAAAATACACATAAAATTAGGTAAATTTGTATTGAAATACATTTACAAAATACTCATAAAATAATGTAAATTTGAATGAAAATATATAAACAAATACACTTAAAATAACGTAAATTTGTATAAAATATATATAAAAAATACACATTAAATAATGTAAATATGTATAAAAAAATATATACAAAACACAAATAGAATAATATAAAATCGTATCAAAATAAATACACATATTAATAAAATAATGTAAATTTGTATGAAAATTAAGATGCAAAATACCCATAAAATAACACATTTTTTATAAAAATATTTATACCAAGACACACATAAAATATTTGAATTTGTATTAAAATAAATATACAAAATACAATAAAAAGGTAGATTTGTATTGAAATAGATATGCAAAATACATATAAAACCATGTAAAAATTTTTCAAAATATATACACGAATACACATAAAATAACGTAGATTTCTATGAAAATAAATATACAAAATACACATAAAATGAAGTAAATACGTATAAAAAAGGTATACAAAATACACATAAAATAATGTAAACTCGTATCAAAATAAATAAACAAAATACTAATAAAAGAATGTGTATTGTATAAATATAAATATACAAAATACAAATAAAATAACGTAAATTTATATAAAACTATATGCAAAAATACACATAAGTAATTAAGTTTGTGTGAAAATAGATATACAAAATACATGTGTAATTTGTATATTTATTTTCATACAAATTGAAATTATTTTTGTTTATTTTTTTATATATTTTCATACAAATTTTCGTTATTTTATGTGTACTTTGTATATTTATTTTTTCTACGAATATACGTTCTTTTATCTGAATTTTGTTTATTGAATTTGAAACGAATTTACCTTATTATGTATAACTATTTTCATACAAATTAAAATACTTCTGTGTATTTTTGTATATAGTTTTATATAAATTTACGTTATTTTATGTGTATTTTGTATATTTATATTTATACAAATAAATACGTATAAAAATATATATACAAAATACACATTAAATAATGTAAATTCGCGTCAAAATAAATAAACAAAATATCAATAAAAGAATGTGTATTTGTATGAAAATAGATATACAAAATACACATAAAATAACCTAAATTTGTATCAAACTATATACAAAAATACACAAAAATATTTTAAATTTGTATGGAAATAAATGTACAAAATACACATAAAATTAGGTAAATTTGTATTGAAATACATTCACAAAATACACATAAAATAATGTAAATTTGAATGAAAATACATAAACAAATACACTTAAAATAACGTAAATTTGTATAAAAAAATATGTTCAAAACACAAATAGAATAATGTAAAATCGTATCAAAATAAACACACAAAATATTAATGAAATCATGTAAATTTGTATGAAAATAAAGAAGCAAAATACCCATAAAATAACGCATTTTTTTTATTTATAAAAATATATATACGAAAATACACATCAAAAAATTAAATTTGTATTAAAATAAATATACAAAAAACACATACAATAAGATAAATTTTTATTGAAACAGATATGCAAAATACATATACAACAATGTAAATTTGTTTCAAAATATATATACGAATACACATAAAATAACGTAGATTTCTATAAAAATATATATACAAAATACACATAAAATGAAGTAAATACGTATAAAAAAATGTATACAAAATACACATAAAATAATGTAAATTCGTATCAAAATAAATAAATAAAATACCAATAAAAGAATGTGTATTTGTATAAATATAAATATACAAAATACACATAAAATAACGTAAATTTATATAAAACTATATACAAAAATACACAGAAGTAATTAAATTCGTATGAAAATAGATATACAAAATACAGATAAAATAAGCTAAATTTGAATTGAAATGCATATAAAAAATACACATTAAATAATGTAAATATGTATAAAAAAATATATACAAAACACAAATAGAATAATATAAAATCGTATCAAAATAAATACACATATTAATAAAATAATGTAAATTTGTATGAAAATTAAGATGCAAAATACCCATAAAATAACGCATTTTTTATAAAAATATTTATACCAAGACACACATAAAATATTTGAATTTGTATTAAAATAAATATACAAAATGCACATACAATAAGGTAGATTTGTATTGAAATAGATATGCAAAATACATATAAAACCATGTAAATTTTTTTCAAAATATATACACGAATACACATAAAATAACGTAGATTTCTATGAAAATAAATATACAAAATACACATAAAATGAAGTAAATACGTATAAAAAAAGGTATACAAAATACACATAAAATAATGTAAACTCGTATCAAAATAAATAAACAAAATACTAATAAAAGAATGTGTATTGTATAAATATAAATATACAAAATACAAATAAAATAACGTAAATTTATATAAAACTATATGCAAAAATACACATAAGTAATTAAGTTTGTGTGAAAATAGATATACAAAATACATGTGTATTTTGTATATTTATTTTCATACAAATTGAAATTATTTTTGTTTATTTTTTTATATATTTTCATACAAATTTTCGTTATTTTATGTGTACTTTGTATATTTATTTTTTCTACGAATATACGTTCTTTTATCTGAATTTTGTTTATTGAATTTGAAACGAATTTACCTTATTATGTATATCTATTTTCATATAAATTAAAATACTTCTGTGTATTTTTGTATATAGTTTTATATAAATTTACGTTATTTTATGTGTATTTTGTATATTTATATTTATACAAATAAATACGTATAAAAATATATATACAAAATACACATTAAATAATGTAAATTCGCGTCAAAATAAATAAACAAAATATCAATAAAAGAATGTGTATTTGTATGAAAATAGATATACAAAATACACATAAAATAACCTAAATTTGTATCAAACTATATACAAAAAGACACAAAAATATTTTAAATTTGTATGGAAATAAATGTACAAAATACACATAAAATTAGGTAAATTTGTATTGAAATACATTCACAAAATACACATAAAATAATGTAAATTTGAATGAAAATACATAAACAAATACACTTAAAATAACGTAAATTTGTATAAAAAAATATGTTCAAAACACAAATAGAATAATGTAAAATCGTATCAAAATAAATACACAGAATATTAATGAAATCATGTAAATTTGTATGAAAATAAAGAAGCAAAATACCCATAAAATAACGCATTTTTTTTATTTATAAAAATATATATACGAAAATACACATAAAAAAATTAAATTTGTATTAAAATAAATATACAAAAAACACATACAATAAGATAAATTTTTATTGAAACAGATATGCAAAATACATATACAACAATGTAAATTTGTTTCAAAATATATATACGAATACACATAAAATAACGTAGATTTCTATAAAAAATATATATACAAAATACACATAAAATGAAGTAAATACGTATAAAAAATGTATACAAAATACACATAAAATAATGTAAATTCGTATCAAAATAAATAAATAAAATACCAATAAAAGAATGTGTATTTGTATAAATATAAATATACAAAATACACATAAAATAACGTAAATTTATATAAAACTATATACAAAAATACACAGAAGTAATTAAATTCGTATGAAAATAGATATACAAAATACAGATAAAATAAGCTAAATTTGAATTGAAATGCATATAAAAAATACATAAAATAATGTAAATTTGTATCAAAATATTTATAAAAATACATATAATAACGTAAATTTGTATAAAAATATATAAACAAAATACACATTAAGTAATGTAAATACGTATAAAAAATATGTACAAAATACACATATAATCATTTAATTCGTATCAAACTAAATAAACAAAATATCAATAAAATAATGTAAATTTGTATGAGAAAACATATACAAATACATATAAAATAACGCTAATTTCTATAAAAATATATGTCCAAAAATGAACGTAAAATAAAGTAACTAAGGATAAAAATATATATACAAAACACACATTAAATAATGTAAATGCGAACATAAAATAACCTAAATTTGTTTTAAACTATATACAAAAATACACAAAAATAATTTAAATTTGTATGAAAAGAAATATACAAAATACACATAAAATTAGGTTAATTTGTATTGAAATACATATACAAAATACACATAAAATAATGTAAATTTGAAAGAAAATATATAAACAAATACACATATAATAACGTAAATTTGTATGAAATTTATATACAAAATACACATTAAATAATGTAAATATGTATAAAAAAATATATACAAAACACAAATAGAATAATGTAAAATCGTATCAAAATTTACGTTATTATATGTATTTTTATAAATATTTTGATACATATCTACATTATTTTATGTATTTTGTATATACATTTCAATTCAAATTTAGCTTATTTTATCTGTATTTTGTATATCTATTTTCATACGAATTTAATTACTTCTGTATTTTGTATAAAGTTTTATACAAATTTACGTTATTTTATGTGTATTTTGTATATTTATATTTATACAAATACACATTCTTTAATTGGTATTTTGTTTATTTATTTTGATACGAATTTACATTATTTTATGTGTATTTTGTATACATTTTCTTATACGTATTTACTTCATTTTATGTGTATATTGTATATATATTTTTATACAAATCTACGTTATTTTATGTGTATTCGTATATATTTTGAAACAAATTTACATTGTTTTATATGTATTTTTTCTAATTCATTTCAATGATTTACCTTATTGTATGTGTATTTTGTATATTTATTTTAATACAAATTAACTTTTCATGTATTTTGTTATATGTATTTTTATAAAAAATACGTTATTTAATGGGTATTTTGCATCTTTATTTTCATACAAATTTACATTGTTTTATTAATATTCTGTGTATTTATTTTGATACGATTTTACATTATTCTATTTGTGTTTTGTATATATTTTTTTATACATATATACATTATTTAATGTGTATTTTGTATATTTTAAAACAAATTTACGTTATTTTATGCGCATCTGTTAAAATATTTTGATACAAATTTACATTATTTTATGTATTTTGTATATATATTTCAATACAAATTTAGTTATTTTATGTATATTTTGTATATCTATTTTCATTCGTATCGAAATAAATAAACAAAATAGCAATAAAATAATGTAAATTTGTATGAGAAAACATATACAAATACACATAAAATAACGCAAATTTCTAAAAAAATATATGTACAAAAATGCACATAAAATAAAGTAAATTTGCATAAAAATATATATACAAAACACACATTAAATAATGTAAATGCGTACATAAAATAACCTAAATTTGTATAAAACTATATACAAAAATACACAAAAATATATATACAAAAAACATACAATAATGTAAAATTGTATCAAAATAAATACACCGAATATTAATAAAATAATGTAAATTTGTATGAAAATAAAGATGCAAAATTCCCATCAAATAGCGCATTTCTTATAAAAAATATATATACCAAAATACACACAAAATATTTAAATTTGTATTGAAATAAATATACAAAATGCACATACAATAAGGTAAACTTCTTTTGAAAGAGATATGCAAAAATACATTTAAAACAATGTAAATTTGTTTCAAAATATATATACGAATACACATAAAATAACGTAGATATCTATAAAAATATATATACAAAATACACATAAAATTAAGTAAATACGTATAAAAAAATGTAAACAAAATACACATAAAATAATGTAAATTCGAAACAAAATAAATAAACATTAAATTCCAATAAAAGAAAGTGTATTTGTATAAATATAAATGTACAAAATACACATACCAAATAAAAAAAAATACGGTATATTTGTAATGAAATATATGCACAAAATACTCATAAAATAATGTAAATTTATATGAAAATATATATACAAATACACATAAAATACCATGAATTTGTATAAAATTATATATTCAAAATAAATATTAAATAATGTAAATGCGTATAAAAATATATATACAAAGTACATATAAAATAATGTAAATTCGTATCAATATAAATCAACAAAATACCAATAAAATAATGTATATTTGAATGAAAATAGATTTACAAAATACACATAACATAAATAAAATTTGTATTGAAATATATACAAAAATACATAAAAATAATTTGAGTTTGTATGAAAATAGATATTCAAAATACACATAAAACTAGGTAAATTTCTTTTGAAATATATATACAAAATACCCATAAAATATTGTAAATTTGTGTCGAAATATATAAACAAATACACATAAAATAACTTAAAATAACGTGAATATGTATCAAATATATATACAAAAAAAACATTAAATAATGTTAATATGTATAAAAAATATATATACAAAACACAAATAAAATAATGTAAAATCTTATCAATATAAATACAGAAAATATTAATAAAATAATGTAAATTTGTATGAAAATTAAGATGCAAAATACATATAAAATAACGCATTTTTTATAAAAATGTATATACGAAAAACCATAAAATATTTGATTTTGTATTAAAATAAATAGATATACAAAATACACATAAAATAAGCTAAATTTGAATTGAAATATAAATACAAAATACATAAAATAATGTAAATTTGTATCAAAATACTTATACAAATAACATATAATAACGTAAATTTGTATAAAAATATATAAACAAAATACACATTAAATAATGTAAATACGTATAAAAAAATGTACAAAATACACAAATAATCATGTAATTCGTATCAAAATAAATAGACAAAATACCAATAAAATAATGTAAATTTCTATGAGAAAACATATACAAATTACACATAAATAACGCAAATATCAATAAAAATATATATAATACAATATATTTTTATACATATTTAAAATATTTAATGTATATTTTGTATATATATTTTATCCAAATTTACGTTATTTTATATGTATTTGTTTATATATTTTCATAAAAATCTACATTATTTTATGTGAGTTTTGTATATGTATTTCAATACAAATTTGCCTAGGTTTATGTGTATTTTGCATATCTATTTTCAAACAAATTTAAATTATTTTGGTGTATTTTTGTATATATTTTTATACAAATTTTAGTTATTTTATTTGTTTTTTGTATATATATTTCCCTACATATATACATTCTTTTATTGGAATTTTGTGTATTTATTTTTTTACGAATTTACATTATTTTATGAGTATTTTGTATATATATTTTTTTACGTATTTAAAATATTTTATGTGTATTTTATATATACATTTTTATAAAAATTTACGTTATTTTATTGTGTGTATTCGTATATATTTTGAAACAAATTTTATACAAATTCATGTTATTTTATGTGTATTTGCATATATATTTTTATACAAATTTATATTGTTTTATGTGTATTCTTACATTTATTTTATTACAAATTTACCTTATTTTATGTTTATTTTGTATATTTATTTCATTCAATTTTAAATTATTTAATGTGTATTTTTGTATTTGTATTTAGGTTATCTTAGGTTATTTTTAGGTTACCTTATTTTATGTTTATTTTGTATATTTATTTCATTAAATTTTAAATTATTTTATGTGTATATTTATATTTGTATTTAGGTTATTTTATGTGTATTTTGTATATATATTTTCATCCAAAATTACATTATTTTATTGATATTTTCTTTATTTAATTCCATACGAGTTTAGATTATTTCATAGGTATTTTGTATACATATTTCTATACTCATTTACATTATCTAAAGTGTGTTTTGTATATATATTTTTATGCAAACTTATTTCAAGCTCATTTTTGTACATATATTTTTATAGAAATTTGCGTTATTTTATGTATATAGTTTTATATAAATTTACGTTATTTTATGTGCATTTTGTATATTTATATTTATACAAATACACATTCTTTTATTGGTATATTGTTTATTTACATTTATACAAATTTACATTATTTTATATGTATTTTGAATACATTTTTTTATTCGTATTTACTTAATATTATGTGGGTTTTGTATATGTATTTTTATAGAAATCTACGTTATTTTATGTGTATTCGTATATATATTTTGAAACAAATTTACATTATTTTATATGTATTTTGCATATCTCTTTGATTACAAATTTACCTTATTGTATGTGCATTTTGTATATTTATTTTAATACAAATTCAAATATTTTATGTGTATATTGGTATCATTAATTTTAGAAAAAATATGTTATTTTATAGGTATTTTGCATCTTAATTTTCATACAAATTTACATTATTTTATTAATATTCTGTGTATATATTTTGATACGATTTTACATTATTCTATTTGTGTTTTGTATATATTTTTTTTATATATATTTACATTATTTAATGTGTATTTTGAATATATTTTTCATACAAATTTACGTTATTATATGTGTATTTGTTTATATATTTTCTTTCAAATTTACATTATTTTATGTGTATTTTGTATATGTATTTCAATACAAATTAACATAATTTTATGTGTACTTTGTATATTTCTTTTCATACAAATTTAAATTATTTTTGTGTATTTTTGTATATAGTTTTATACAAATTTAGGTTATTTTATGTACGCATTTACATTATTTAATGTGTGTTTTGTATATATATTTTTATTCAAAGTTACTTTATTTTACGTTCATTTTTGGACATATTTTTAAAGAAATTAGCGTTATTTTATATGTATTTGTATATGTTTTCTCATACAAATTTATTTTATTTTATTGATATTTTGTTTATTTAGTTTGATACGAATTACATGATTATATGTGTATTTTGTACATATTTTTTATACGTATTTACATTACTTAATCTGTATTTTCTTTATATATTTTGAAACAAATTTACGTTATTATATGTATTTTTATAAATATTTTGATACAAATTTACATTATTTTATGTATTTTTTATATACATTTCAATTCAAATTTAGCTTATTTTATCTGTATTTTCTATATCTATTTTCATACGAGTTTAATTACTTCTGTGTATTTTTGTATATAGTTTTATACAAATTTATTTTATGTGTATTTTGTATATTTATATTTATACAAATACACATTCTTTTATTGGTATTTTGTTTATTTATTTTTATACGAATTTACATTATTTTATGTGTATTTTGTTTACATTTTCTTATACGTATTTACTTCATTTTATGTGTATTTTGTATATATATTTTTATACAAATCTACGTTATTTTAAGTGTATTCGTATATATATTTTGAAACAAATTTACATTGTTTTATATGTATTTTGTATATCTATTTCAATACAGATTTACCTTATTGTATGTGTATTTTGTATATTTATTTTAATAAAAAAATTTTTTTTCATGTGTATTTTGGTATATATATTTTTATAAAAAAAGCGTTATTTAATGGGTATTTTGCATCTTTATTTTCATACAAATTTACATTGTTTTATTAATATTCTATGTATTTATTTTGATACGATTTTACATTATTCTATTTGTGTTTTGTATATATTTTTTTATACATATTTACATTATTTAATGTGTATTTTGCATATTTTAAAACAAATTTACGTTATTTTATGCGCATCTGTTAAAATATTTTGACACAAATTTACATTATTTTATGTATTTTGTATATATATTTCAATACAAATTTAGTTTATTTTATGTATATTTTGTATTTCTATTTTCATTCGTATCAAAATAAATAAACAAAATAGCAATAAAATAATGTAAATTTGTATGAGAAAACATATACAAATACACATAAAATAACGCAAGTTTCTAAAAAAATATATGTACAAAAATGCACATGAAATAAAGTAAATTTGCATAAAAATATATATACAAAACACACATTAAATAATGTAAATGCGTACATAACATAACCTAAATTTGTATAAAACTATATACAAAAATACACAAAAATAATTTTAATTTTTATGAAAATAAATATACAAAATACACATAAAATTAAAAATTTTGTGTGAAATATTACAATACATCAAATAATGTAAATTTGAATGAAAATATATAAACAAATACACTTAAAATAACATAAATTTGTATAAAATATATATAAAAAATACACATTAAATAATGTAAATATGTATAAAAAAATATATACAAAACACAAATAGAATAATATAAAATCGTATCAAAATAAATACACAGAATATTAATAAAATAATGTAAATTTGTATGAAAATTAAGATGCAAAATACCCATAAAATAATGCATTTTTTATAAAAATATATATACCAAGACACACATAAAATATTTGAATAACATTATATTAAAATAATTATACAAAATGCACATACAATAAGGTAAATTTGTATTGAAATAGATATGCAAAATACATATAAAACCATGTAAATTTTTTTCAAAATATACGAATACACATAAAATAACGTAGATTTCTATGAAAATAAATATACAAAACACATAAAATGAAGTAAATACGTATCAAAAAAGGTATACAAAATACACATAAAATAATGTAAACTCGTATGAAAATAAATAAAGAAAATACTAATAAAAGAATGTGTATTGTATAAATATAAATATACAAAATACAAATAAAATAACGTAAATCTATATAAAACTATATGCAAAAATACACAAAAATAATTATATTTGTGTGAAAATAGAGATTCAAAATACATGTGTATTTTGTATATTGATTTTCATTCAAATTGAAATTATTTTTGTTTAATTTTTTATATATTTTCATACAAATTTTCGTTATCTTATGTGTATTTTGTATATTTATTTTTTCTTCAAATATACGTTCTTTTATCTGAATTTTGTTTATTGAATTTGAAACGAATTTACCTTCTTTTGTTTATCTATTTTCATACAAATTAAAATACTTCTGTGTATTTTTGTATATAGTTTTATATAAATTTACGTTATTTTATGTGTATTTTGTATATTTATATTTATACAAATACACATTCTTTTATTGGTATTTATTTTTTTATTTTGTTACGAATTTACATTATTTTATGTGTATTTTGTATACATTTTTTTATACGTATTTACTTCATTTTATGTGTATTTTGTATATATATTTTTATAGAAATCTACGTTATTTTATGTGCATTCGTATATATATTTTGAAACAAATTTACATTGTTTTATATGTATTTTGCATATATATTTCAATGCAAATTTACGTTATTGTATGTGTTTTTTATATATTTATTTTAATACAAATTTAATTTTTTTATGTGTATTTTGGTATATATATTTAAAAAAAATGCGTTATTTTATGGGTATTTTGCCTCTTTATTTTCATACAAATTTACATTATTTTATTAATATTCTGTGTATTTATTTTGATACGATTTTACATTATTCTATTTATGTTTTGTATATATTTTATTATACAAATTTACGTTATTTTAAGTGTATTTGTTTATGTCTTTTCATTCAAATTTACATTATTTTATGTGTATTTTGTATATGCATTTCAATACAAATTTAACTAATTTTATGTGTATTTTGTATATTTATTTTCACACAAATTTCAAATATTTTTGTGTATTTTTGTATATAGTTTGATATAAATTTAGGTTATTTTATGTGTATTTTGTATATCTATTTTCATACAAATACACATTCTTTGATATTTCGTTAATTATTTTGACGCGAATTTACAGTATTTAATGTGTATTTTTTATATATTTTATACGTATTTACATAATTTCATGTGTATTTTGTATATATTCTATAGAAATCAACGTTATTTTATGTGTATTCGTATATATATTTTGAAACAAATTTACACTGTTTTATGTGTATTTTTCAATACAAATTTACTTTATTGTATGTGCATTTTGTATATTAATTTTAATACAAATTTAATTATTCTATGTGTATTTTTGTATATGTATTTTTAAAAAAAATATGCTTTATTTTATGGGTATTTTGCATCTTTATTTTCATACAAATTTAAATTATTTTATTGATATTCTGTGTACTTATTTTGATACAATTTTACATTATTCTATGTATAACAAAAATAAATACAGAATACACAAAAATAGATATGCAAAATACATATAAACAATGTAAATTTGTTTCAAAATATATATACGAATACACATGAAATAAGGTAGATTTCTATAAAAATATATATACAAAATACACATACAATTAAGTTAATACGTATAAAATGTATACAAATACACATAAAATAATGTAAATTAGTATCAAATAAATAAACAAAATACCAATAAAAGAATGTGTATTTGTATAATATAAATATACAAAATATAAAATAACGTAAATTTATTTAAAACTATATACAAAAATACACAGAAGTAATTAAATTTGTATGAAAATATATACAAAATACACACAAAATAAGCTAAATTTGAATTGAAATATATATACAAAACATGAAATAAAGTAAATTTGTATCAAAATATTTATACAAATACACATATAATAACGTAAATTTGTATGAAAATATATAAACAAAATACACATTAATTAATGTAAATACGTATAAAAAAATATGTACAAAATACATATATAATCATGTAATTCGTATCAAAATAAATAAACAAAATACCAATAAAATAATATAAATTTCTATGAGTAAACGTGTATGTTGCATATTTTTTCAATACAAATTTACCTTATTATATACGCATTTTGTATATTAATTTTAATACAAATTTAATTATTCGATCTGTATTTTTATAAACATATGCTTTATTTTTTGGGTATTTTGCATCTTTATTTTCATACAAATTTACATTAGTTTATTGATATTCTGCTCATTCATTTTGATACGAATTGACATTATTCTATGTGTATTCTGTATATATTTTTCATACAAATTTACGTTATTTTATGTGTATTTGTTTATATATTTTGACACAAATTTACAATATTTTATGGGTATTTTGTATATACATTTCAAAAGAAATTTACCTAGTTTCATGTGTATTTTGTATATCTATTTTCATACAAACTCAAATTATTTCTATATATTTTTGTATATATTTTAATACAAATTTTAGTTATTTTATGTGTATTTTGTAAATTTATTTTCATTCAAATATATATTATTTTATTGGTGTTTTGTTGATTTATATTGATACGAATTTACATTATTTTATATGTACTTTGTATATATATTTTTATACGCTTTTACATTATTTAATATTTATTTTGAATATATATTTTTATACAAATTCATGGTATTTTATGTGTATTTGTATATATATTTTCATATAAATTTACATTATTTTATGTGTATTTTGTACATATTTTATTACAAATTTACCTTATTTTATGTTTATTTTGTATGTGTATTTTGTATATTTATATTTATCCAAATACACATTCTTTTATTGGTATTTTGTTTATTTATTTTAATTCGAGTTTACATTATTTTATGTGTATTTTGTATATATTTTTTTATACGTATTTACCTAATTTTATGTGTATTTTGTATATATATTTTTATAGAAATCTACGTTTCTTTATTTGTATTCGTATATATATTTTGAAACAAAATTACATTGTTTTATATGTATTTTTGCATATCTCTTTCAATACAAATTTACCTTATTGTATGTGCATTTTGTATATTTATTTCAATGCAAATTTAAATATTTTATGTGTATTTTGGTATATATATTTTTATAAGAAATGCGCTATTTTATGGGAATTTTGCATCTTTATTTTCATACAAATTTACATTATTTTATTAATATTCGGTGTATCTATTTTGATACGATGTTACATTATTCTATTTGTTTTTTGTATATACTTTTTATACATATTTACATTATTTAATGTGTATCTTCCATATATATTTTATACAAATTTATTATATATTATCTATTTTCATACAAATACACATTATTTTCATGATATTTTGTTTATTTATTTTGGCACGAATTTACATTATTTGATATGTATTTTGTATATATATTTTTATACGTATTTACATAATTTCATGTGTATTTTGTATATATATTTCTATAGAAATCTACTTTATTTGATGTGTATTCGTATATATATTTTGAAACAAATTTACATTGTTTTATATGTATTTTTGAATATCTCTTTCAATACAAATTTACCTTATTGTATGTGTGCATTTTGTATATTTATTTCAATACAAATTTAAATATTTTATGTGTATTTTGGTATATATATTTTTATAAAAAATGCGATATTTTTTGGGAATTTTGCATCTTTATTTTCATACAAATTTACATTATTTTATTGATATTCTGTGTATTTATTTTGATACGATTTTACATTATTCTATTTGTTTTTTGTATATATTTTTTTATACACATTTACATTATTTAATGTGTATCTTGCATACATATTTTATACAAATTTACGTTATTTTAAGTGTATTTGTTTATATATTTTCATTCAAATTTACATTATTTTATGTGTATTTTGTATATGTATTTCAATACAAATTTACCTAATTTTATGTGTATTTTGTATATTTCTTTTCAAACAAGTTTAAATTATTTTTGTGTATTTTTGTATATAGTTTTATACAAATTTAGGTTATTTTATGTACGCATTTACATTATTTAGTGTGTGTTTTGTATATATATTTTTATGCAAATTTACTTTATTTTATGTGCATTTTTGTACATATATTTTTATAGAAATTTGCGTTCTTTGTATATGTTTTCTCATACAAATTTACATTATTTTATTGCTATTTTGTTTATTTATTTTGATACGAATTACATGATTATATGTGTATTTTGTACATATTTTTTATACGTATTTACTTTATTAATGTGTATTTTGTTTATATATTTTTAAACAAATCTACGTTATTATATGTATTTGTATAAATATTTTGATACAGATTTACTTTATGTTATGTATTTTGTATGTACATTTCAATTCAAATTTAGCTTATTTTAGCTGTATTTTGTATATATATTTTCATACAAATTTAATTACTCCTGTGTATTTTTGTATATAGTTTTATACAAATTTACGATATTTTTTGTGTATTTTGTATATTTATAATTATACAAATACACATTCTTTTACTGGTATTTTGTTTATTTATTTTGATACGATTTTTATGTGTATTTTGTATTCATTTTTTTATACGTATTTACTTCATTTTATGTGTATTTTGTATATATTTTTATAGAAATCTACGTTATTTTATGTGTATTCGTATATATATTTTGAAACAAATTTACATTGTTTTTTATGTATTTTTGAATATCTCTTTCAATACAATTTTACCTTACTGTATATGCATTTTGTATATTTATTTCAATACAAATTTAAATATTTTATGTGTATTTTGGTATATATATTTTTATAAAAAATGCGATATTTTTTAGGAATTTTGCATCTTTATTTTCATACAAATTTACATTATTTTATTGATATTCTGAGTATTTATTTTGATACGAATTTACATAATTCAATTTGTTTTTTGTATATATTTTTGTATACACATTTACATTATTTAATGTGTATCTTGCATATATATTTAATACAAATTTACGTTATTTTAAGTGTGTTTGTTTATATATTTTCATTCAAATTTACATTATTTGATGTGTATTTTGTATATGTATTACAATAAAAATTTACCTAATTTTACGTGTATTTTGTATATTTCTTTTCATACAAATTTAAATTATTTTTGTGTATTTTTGTATACAATAAGGTAAATTTATATTGAAATAGATATGCAAAATACATATAAAACAATGTAAAATTTGTTTCAAAATATATATACGAATTCACATAAAATAACGTAGATTTCTATAAAAATATATATACAAAATACACATAAAATGAAGTAAATACGTATATAAAAATGTATACAAAATACACATAAAATAATGTAAATTCGTATCAAAATAAATAAACAAAATACCAATAAAAAAATGTGTATTTGTATAAAAATAAATATACAAAATACACATAAAATATCGTAAATTTATATAAAACTATATACACAAAAGTTAAATTTGTATGAAAATAGATATACAAAATACACATAAAATAAACTAAATTTTTGTATTTTTGTAAATACTTTTATATCAATTTACGTTATTTTATGTGTATTTTGTATATTTATATTTATACAAATACACATTCTTTTATTAGTATTTTGTTTATTTATTTCGATACGAGTTTACATTATTTTATATGTAATTTGTACACATTTTTTTATACGTATTTACTTCATTTTATGTGTATTTTGTATATATATCTTTATAGAAATATGCGTTATTTTATGTGTATTCGTATATATATTTTTAAACAAATTTACATTGTTTTATATGTATTTTGCATATCTATTTCAAAACAAATTTACCTTATTGTGTGTGCATTTCGTATATTTATTTTAATACAAATTCAAATATTTTATGTGTGTTTTAGTATATATATTTTTATAAAAAATGCGCTATTTTTGGGGTATTTTGCATCTTAGTTTTCATACAAATTTACATTATTTTATTAATATTCTGTTTATTTATTTTGATACGATTTTACATTATTCTATTTGTGTTTTGTATATATTTTTGTATACATATTTACATTATTTAATGTGATTTTATATATATTTTATACAAATTTACGTTAATTTAAGTGTATTTGTATATATATTTTAATTCAAATTTACACTATTTGATGTGTATTTTGTAAATGTATTTAAATACATTGTTTATATATTTTCATACAGATTTACATTATATTATGAGTGTTTTGTTTTTGTATTTCAATCCAAATTTACCTAATTTTATGTGTATTTTGCCTATCTATTTTCAAACAAATTTAAATTATTTTGCGTATTTTTGTATCAATTTTATACAAATTTTAGTTATTTTATTTGTATTTTGTATAATATATTTTCCTACATATACATTCTATTATTGCAATTTGTTTATTTATTTTGATGAATTTCCATTACTTTATGTTTAATTTGTATATATATTATTATACTTATTTACATTATATTATGTGTATTTATGATATATATTTTCATAAAAATTTGCGTTATTTTATTGTGTGCTCTGGTATATATTTTCATACAAATTTTATACAAATTCATGTTATTTTATGTGTATTTGAATACATATTTTCATGCAAATTTAAATTATTTTATGTGTATTTTTACATATATTTCATTACAAATTTACCTTATTTTATGTTTGTTTCATATATTCATTACATGCAATTTTAAATTATTTTATGTGTATATTTGTATTTGTATTTAGGGTATTTTATTTGTATTTTCTATATACATTTTCATCCAAAACTACATTATTTTATTGGTATTTTGTTAATTTAATTCGATACGAATTTAGATTATTTCAAAGGTATTTTTTATACATTTTTTTATACGCATTTACATTATTTAATGTGTGTTTTGTATATATATTTTGATGCAAATTTACTTTATTTGATGTGCATTTGATTTACATTATTTTATTAATATTCTGTGTATTTATTTTGTTACGATTTTACATTATTCTATTTGGGTTTTGTATATATTTTTTTATACATATTTACATTACTTAATGTGTATTTTGTATATATATTTTAGACAAATTTACGTTATTTTAAGTGTATTTGTTTATATATTTTCATTCAAATTTACATTATTTTATGTGTATTTAGTAAATGTATTTCAATACAAATTTACCTAATTTTATGTGTATTTTGTATACTTATTTTCAAACAAATTTAAATTATTTTTGTGTATTTTTGTATAAAGTTTTATACAAATTTACGTTATTTTATGTGTATTTTGTATACCTGTTTTCATACAAATACACATTCTTTTATTGATATTTTGTTTATTTATTTTGACACGAATTTACATTATTTAATGTCTATTTTGTATATATATTTTTATACGTATTTACAGCATCTCAAGTGCATTTTGTATATACATTTCTATAGAAATCTGCGTTATTTTATGTGTATTCCTATATATATTTTGAAACAAATTTACATTGTTTTATGTGTATTTTGCATATTTTTTAAATAAAAATTTACCTTATTGTATGTGCATTTTGTATATTAATTTTACTACAAATTTAATTATTGAATGTGTATTTATGTATATGTATTTTTATAAAAATATACTTTATTTTATTGGTATTTTGCATCTTTATTTTCATACAAATTTACATTATTTTATTGATATTTTGTGTATTTATTTTGATACGATTTTACATTATTTTCTATGTGTATTTTGTATATATATTTAATACAAATGTACGTTATTTTATGTGTATTTGTTTTCATTTCATACAAATTTTCATTATTTTATGTGTATTTTGTACATGTACAAATTTGTACAAATTTAACTAATTATATGTGTATTTTGTATATCAATTTTCATAAAAGTTTAAATTATTTTAGTTTTTTTTGTATATATCTTTATACAAATTTTCGTTATTTTATGTGTATTTTGTATATTTATTTTCCTACAAATATACGTTCTTTTATCGGAATTTTGTTTGTTTATTTTGATACGAATTTACATTATTTTAGGTGTATTTGGTATATATATTTTTATACAATTTACATCATTTTATATGTATTTTGTATGAATATTTTCATAGAAATTTACTCTATTTTATGTGTATTCGTATATATATTTTGATACAAATTTACATTATTGATGTGCATTTTGCATATGTATTTCAATACAAATTTACTAATTTACTTTATTGTATATGCATTTTGTATATTTATTTCAATACAAATTTAATTATTTCATGTGTATTTTTGTACATATATTTTTATGCATATATGCGTTATTATATGGGTATTTTGCATCTTTATTTTCATACAAATTTTAATTATTTTATTGATATTCTGTTTATTTATTTTGATACGATTTAACATTATTCAATGTTTATTTTGTATATATATATTTATACATATTTACATTATTTAATGTATATTTTGTATATATATTTTATCCAAATTTACGTTATTTTATGTGTATTTGTTTATATATTTTCATACAAATTTACATTATTTTATATGTATTTTGTATATGTATTTCAATACAAATTTGCCTAACTTTATGTGTATTTTGCATATCTATTTTCAAACAAATTTAAATTATTTTTTGTGTATTTTTGTATTTATTTTTATATAAATTTTAGTTATTTTATTTGTATTTTGTATATATATTTTCCTACAAATTTACATTCTTTTATTATAATTTTGTTTATATATTGTGAAACGAGTTTACATTATTTTATGTGTATTTTGTAAATATATTTTTCTACGTATTTACATTATTTTATGTGTATTTTGTATATATATTTTAATAAAAATTTACATTATTTTATTATGTGTATTTCTATTTATTTTGATACAAATTTTATACAAATTCATGTTATTTTATGTGTATTTGTATATATATTTTCATACAAATTTATATTATTTTACTTGTATTTTTATATATTTTTCATTACAAATTTACCTTATTTTATGATTGTTTTGTATATTTATTTCATTCAATTTTAAATTATTTTATGTGTATATTTGTATTTGTATTTACGTAATTTTATGTGTATTTTCTATATATATTTTCATCCAAAATTACATTATTTTATTGGTATTTTCTTTATTTAACTCGATACGAATTTAGATTTTTTCATAGGTATTTTGTATACATATGTTTATACTCATTTACATTATGTAATGTGTATTTTGTATATATTTTTTAATGCAAATTTATTTTATGTGCATTTTTGTACATATATTTTAATAGAAATTTGCGTTATTTTAAGTGTATTTTGTATATGTTTTCTCATACAAATTTACATTATTTTATTGGTATTTTGTTAATTTATTTTGATACGAATTGCATGATTATATGTGTATTTTTTATATATTTTTTGTACGTATTTACATTATTTAATGAGTATTTTGTTTATATATTTGCAATTTAACTCTTTTATGTGCATTTGTATATTTATATTTATACAAATACACATTAAATAAAGTAATTTGTAAAATATATACAATTCACACATTAAATAATGTAAATGTGTATTTTGTATATCTATTTCACAAAATACCTATGTAAAATAATCTGATTATATTATATAACAAAATACCAATTAAATAATGTAATTTTGATTAAAAATATATGAAAATACAAAATAACCTAAAAATACAATATATATATATACATAAAATAATTTAAAATTGAAGGAAATAAATTCAAAATAATATATAAATAAAAATGGTAATGAAATAATAAGAAAATGCATATAAATAAAATAATACATTAAATATATATATATAAATACACATAAAATAAAGTAAATTTACCAGAATAAATAGATAAAATCATTAAAAGAATGTATATTTGTAAATATAAAAAAATATATACAAAACACAAAGAAATAATGTAAAATCGTATCAAAATAAATACACAGAATATTATAAAATAATATAAATTTGATGAAAATAAATATAAAAACACATAAAATAACGTTTTTATAAATATATATATAAAACACACATAAATATTGAAATTGTATTAAAATAAATATAATGCACACACAATAAGGTAAATTTGTATGAAATAGATATGCAAAATACATATAAAATAAATTTTCAAATATATATATACAAATACATATAAAATAACGTAGATTTCTATAAATATATATATAAAAATACATAAAATAAATTTGTAAAAAATGTATATATAAATACACATAAAATAATGTAAATATATATATAAATATATATATATATATATATAATATAATATATATATATATATATATATATATATATATATATATATATATATATATATATATATATATATATATATATATATATATATATATATATATATATATATATATATATATATATATATATATATATATATATATATATATATATATATATATATATATATATATATATATATATATATATATATATATATATATATATATATATATATATATGTATGTATATATATATATATATATATATATATATATATATATATATATATATATATTCCTACAAATATACATTCTTTTATTGGAATTTTGTTTATTTATTTTGATACGAATTTACATTATTTTATGTGTATTTTGTATATGTATTTTTCTACGCATTTACATTATTTTATGTGTATTTTGTATATATATTTTCATAAAAATTTACGTTATTTTATTGTGTGTATTCGTATCTATTTTGATACAAATTTACATTATTTTATGTGTATTTTGCATATCTATTTCAATACAAATTTACCTTATAGTATGAGTATTTTGTATATTTATTTTAATACAAATTGAATTATTTTATGTGTATTTTTGTATATATTTTTTTTAAATATGAGTTATTTTATGTGTATTTTGTATATCTATTTTCATACAAATTTAACTACTTTTGTGTATTTTTGTATATACTTTTATATCAATTTACGTTATTTTATGTGTATTTTGTATATTTATATTTATACAAATACACATTCTTTTATTAGTATTTTGTTTATTTATTTCGATACGAGTTTACATTATTTTATGTGTATTTTGTACACATTTTTTTATACGTATTTACTTCATTTTATGTGTATTTTGAATATATATCTTTAAAGAAATCTGCGTTATTTTATGTGTATTCGTATATATATTTTGAAACAGATTTACATTGATTTATATGTATTTTGCATATCTATTTCAATACAAATTTACCTTATTGTGTGTGCATTTCGTATATTTGTTTTAATACAAATTCAAATATTTTATGTGTGTTTTGGTATATATATATTTTATAAAAAATACGTTATTTTATGGGTATTTTGCATCTTTATTTTCATGCAAATTTATTTTATTTATTTTATATATATTTTAGTAAAAATTTACATTATTTTATTGTGTGTATTCGTATTTATTTTGATACAAATTTTATACAAATTCATGTTATTTTATGTGTATTTGTATATATATTTTTATACAAATTTATATTATTTTATGTGTTTTTTTACATATTTTTCATTACAAATTTACCTTATTTTATGATTACTTTGTATATTTATTTCATTCAATTTTAAATTATTTTATATGCATATTTGTATTTGTATTTACGTAATTTTATATATTTTTATACAAATTTTAGTTATTTTATTTGTATTTTGTATATATATTTTCCTACAAATATACATTCTTTTATTGGAATTTTGAATATTTATTTTTTTACGAATTTACATTATTTTATGTGTATTTTGTATATATATTTTTCTACGTATTTAAATTATTTTATGTGTATTTTATATATACATTTTCATAAAAATTTACGTAATTTTATTGTGTGTATTCGTATATATTTTGATACAAATTTTATACAAATTCATGTTATTTTATGTGTGTTTGTATATATATTTTCATACAAATTTAAATTATTTTATGTGTATTTTTACATATATCTCATTACAAATCTACCTTATTTTATGTTTATTTTGTATATTTATTTTATTCAATTTTAAATTATTTAATGTGGGTATTTGTATTTGTATTTAGGTTATTTTTGTGTGTTTTCTATATATATTTTCATTCAAAACTATATTATTTTATTGGTATTTTCTTAATTTAACTCTATACGAGTTTAGATTATTTCATAGGTATTTTGTATACATATTTTTATACTCATTTACATTATCTAATGTGTGTTTTGTATATATTTTTTTTTGCAAATTAATTTTATGTGCAGTTTTGTACATATATTTTTATAGAAATTTGCGTTATTTTATGTGTATTTTGTATATGTTTTCTCATACAAATTTACATTATTTTATCGTTTTTTTGTTTATTTATTTTGAAACGAGTTACATGATTATTTGTGTATTTTTTACATATTTTTTTATAAGTATTTACATTACTTAATGTGAATTTTGTATATATATTTTTATACAAATTTACGTTATTATATGAATATTTGTTAAAAATATTTCGATACAAATTTACTTTATTTTATGTATTTTTTATATATATTTCAACTCAAATTTAGCTTATTTTGTGTGTATTTTGTTTATCTGTTTTCAAACAAATTTAATTACTTCTGTGTATTTTTGTATATAGTTTTATATAAATTTACGTTATTTTATGTGCATTTTGTATATTTATATTTATAAAAATACACATTCTTTTATTGGTATTTTGTTTACATTATTTTATGTGTATTTTGTATACATTTTTTATACGTATTTACTTAATTTTATGTGTATTTTGTATATATATTTTTATAGAAATCTACGTTATTTTATGTGTATTCGTATATATATTTTGAAACAGATTTACATTGTTTTATATGTTTTTTGCATATTTATTTCAATACAAATTTACCTTATTGTATGTGCATTTTGTATATTTATTGTAATACAAATTTAAATATTTTATGTGTATTTTGGTATATATATTTCTATAAAAAATGCGTTATTTAATGGGTATTTTGCATCTTTATTTTCATACACATTTACATTGTTTTATTAATATTCTGTGTATGTATTTTGATACGATTTTACATTATTCTATTTGTGTTTTGTATATATTTTTTTATACATATTTACATTATTTAATGTGTATTTTGTATATTTCAAAACAAATTTGAGCAATTTTATGCGCATCTGTTAAAATATTTTGATACAAATTTACATTATTTTATGTATTTTTTATATATATTTCAATTCAAATTTAGTTTATTTTATGTATATTTTGTATATCTATTTTCATTCGTATCAAAATAAATAAACAAAATAGCAAATGAAATAATGTAAATTTGTATGAGAAAAACATATACAAATACATATAAAATAACGCAATTTCTAAAAAAATATATGTACAAAATGCACATAAAACAAATTAAATTTCAAAAATATATATATATATATATATATATATATATATATATATATATATATATATATATATATATATATATATATATATATATATATATATATATATATATATATATATATATATATAAATATATATACAAATTCCATTTTCACACAAATTTAATTACTTCTGTGTATTTTTGCTTATAGTTTTATATAAATTTACGTTATTTTATTTGTATTTTGTATATTTATATTTATGGAATACACATTCTTTTATTAGTATTTTGTTTATTTATTTTGATACGAGTTTACATTATTTTATGTGTATTTTGTATACCTTTTTTATGTATTGACTTCATTTTATGAGTATTTTGTATATTTATTTTCATAGAAATCTACGTTATTTTATGTGTATTTGTATATATATTTTGAAAAAATTTACATTGTTTTATATGTATTTTGTATATCTCTTTCAATACAAATTTATTTTATTGTATGTGTATTTTGTATATTTATTTTAATACAAATTCAAATATTTTATGTGTGTCTTGGTATATATATTTTATAAGAAATGCGTTAATTTATGGGAATTTTGCATCTTTATTTTCATACAAATTTACATTATTTTATTAATATTCTGTGTATTTATTTTGATAACGATTTTATATTATTCTATTTGTGTTTTGTATATATATTTTTATACATATTTACATTATTTAATGTGTATTTTTATATATATTTTACACAAATTTATTGTCATTTTAAGTGTATTTGTTTATATATTTTCATCAAATTTACATTATTTTATGTGTATTTAGTAAATGTATTTCAATACAAATTTACCTAATTTTATGTGCATTTTGTATATTTATTTCATACAAATTAAAATTATTTTTTGTATTTTGTATATAGTTTATACAATTTAGGTGATTTTATGTGCAACATATCCACGTTTCATACAACACATTTTTTTTATTTATTTATAATTTTATATATATATTTTATACGTGTTTACATCATTTGATGTGTATTTTGTATATATATATATATATATATATATATATATATATATATATATATATATATATATATATATATATATATATTCTATAGAAATCTACGTTGATTTATGAGTATTCTATATAGATTTTGAAATAAATTTACACTGTTTTATGTATTTTGCATATATTTTTCAATAAAATTTACTTATTGTATGTGTATTTGTATATTTATTTTTAATACAATTCAAATATTTTATGTGTATTTTGCATATATAATTTTATAAAAAGGCGTTATTTTATAGGAATTTTGTATCTTAGTTTTTCATACAAATGTACATTATTTTATTAATATTCTGTTTATATATTTTGATACGATTTTATATTATACAATTTGTGTTTTGTATATATTTTTTATACATATTTTCATTATTTTAATGTATTTTTATATATATTTTATACAAATTAACGTTATTTTAAGTGTATTTGTTTATATAATTTCATTCAAATTTACATTATTTTAAGTGTATTTTGTATATGTATTTCAATACAAATTTACCTAATTTTATGTGTATTTTCTATATTTATTTTCATACAAATTAATTTTTTTTTTTTTTGTATATACATATAGAGTAAATTTCTATGAAAATATATATTCAAAATACATATAAATCTATGTAAATAAGTATAAAATATATATATCAAATACACCTAAAAAATGAAAATTGTATCAAAATAAATCCAAATTCCGATAAAAGAACGTATATTTGTAGGAAAATAAATATACAAAATACACATAAAATACGAAAATCTGAATAAAAATATATACAAAAACAAAACAGTAAATTTCTAATTTGTAAAATAGATATACAAATACACATATAATTAGTTAAATTTGTATTTAAATACATGTACAAAATACATAAAATAATGTAAATTTGTATGAAATGAAAACAAATTACATAAAATAACGTACATTTGTATAAAAATAGATATACAAAATATACATAGAATAATGTAAAATCGTATCAAAAATAAATACACAGAATATCAATAAAATAATGTAATTTTGTATGAAAATAAAGATGCAAATACCCATAAAATAAAGCATATTTTTAAAATACATATACAAGAATACACATAGAATAATTAAATTTGTATTAAAATTAATACAAATGCACGTACAATAAGGTAAATTTGTAATGAAAAATATACAAATGCACATAAAACAATGTATATTTGTTTCAAAATATATATACGAATATACATAAAATAACGTATATTTCTATAGTAATATATATACAAAAATACACATGAAATGACGTAAATACGTATATAAAAATATATATACACAATACACATTAAATAATGTAAATTGCATCAAAATAAATAAACAAAATATCAATAAAAGAATGTATTTGTATAAAAAAGATATACAAAATACACATAAAATATTGTAAATTTGTATAAAACTCTATTCAAAAATACACAAAAATAATTTATATTTGTATAAAAAATATATATACAAAATACACATAAAATTAGTTAAATTTCTATTGAAATAAATATACAAAATAATATATAAAATAATGTAAATTTAAATGAAAATATATAAACAAATACACTTAAAATAACGTAAATTTGTAAGGAAATATATATATAAAATACTTATTTAATAATGTAAATATGTATAAAAAAATATATACAAAACACAAATAGAATAATGTAAAATATGATCAAAATAAATACACAGAATATTAATCAAATAATGTAAATTTGTATGAAAATAAAGATGCAAAATACCCATAAAACAACGCATTTTTTATGAAAATATATATACCATAGTTCACATAAAATATTTAAATTTGTATTACAATAAATATGCAAAATGCACATACAATGAGGTAAATTTGTATTGAAATAGATATGCAAAATACACATAAATCAATGTAAATTTGTTTCAAAATATATATACGAATACACATAAAATAACGTAGATTTCTATAAAAATATATACAAAATACACATAAAATGAAGTAAATACGTATAAGAAAAATGAATACAAAATACACATAAAATAATGTAAAATCGTATCAAAATAAATAAACAAAATACCAATAAAAGAATGTTTACTTGTATAAATATAAATATACAAAATACCCATAAAATAACGTAAAATTGTATAAAACTATTTCCAAAAATAAACAAAAATAATTAAATTTGTATGAAAATAGATATACAAAAGAGACATAAAATAAGCTAAATTTGAATTGAAATAAATATAGAAAATACATAAAATAATGTAAATTTGTATCAAAATATATATTCAAATACACATATAATAACGTAAATTTGTATAAAAATATATAAACAAAATACACATTAAATAATGTAAATACGTATAAAAGATATGTATGTAATGTAAAAATTTATAAAATTAAAGATGCAAAATACCCATAAAATAACTCATTAAAAAAATATATATATACAAAAATACACAAAATAATTGAATTTGTATTAAAATAAATATACAAAATACACATACAATAAGGTAGATTTTTATTGAAATAGATATCCAAAAAACACATACAATAATGAAATTTTTTTATCAAAATATATACGAATACACACAATAAAATTACGTAAATTTTTATGAAAATATATATACAAAATACACATAAAATAATGTTAATACATAGAAAAATAAAGATACAAAATACACATAAAATAATGTAAATTCGTATCAAAATAAATAAACAAATATCCTCTAAAAGAATGTATATTTGTAGGAAAATATATATATTTGTATAAATTTGTATAAAAATATATACAAAAATACACAAAAATAATTTAAATATGTTTGAAAATAGATATGCGAAAAACACATGAAATTAGGCAAATTTATATTGAAATACATATACAAAATACACACAAAATAATGTAAATTTGTATGAAAATATATAAACAAATACACTTAAGATAACGTAAATTTACATAAAATATATGTACAGAATAATTAAACAGACTATCAATAAAATAATGTAAATTTGTTGAAAATAAAGATGCAAAATACCCATATAATAACGCATATTTGTTTAAAACTATATATACAAAATACACATAAAATAATTAAATTTGTATCAAAATAAATAATATAATACAAAAGGCACATACAATAAAGAAAACTTGTATTGAAATAGATATGAAATACACATAATATGTATAATGTAAATTTGTATCAAAATATATATACGAATACACATAAAATAGAGTAAATTTCTATGAAAATAAATATTCAAATACATATAAAATTATGTAAATAAGTATATATATATATATATATATATATATATATATATATATATATATATATATATATATATATATATATATATATATATATATATATATATATATATATATATAAATATATATATTTGGGGCACATACACCTAAATAATGAAAATTCGTATAAAAATAAATAAACAAAATTCCGATAAAAGAACGTATATTTGTAGGAAATAAATATACAAAATACACATAAAAATACGAAAATTTGAATAAAATATATACTAAATACACAAAATTAATTTCGATTTGTATGAAAATAGATACATAATACACATTTAATTAGTTAAATTTGCATTTAAATACATGTACAAATACACATGAAATAATGTAAATTTGTATGAAATGAAAGAAATTCACATAAAATAACGTTCATTTGTATGAAATATATATGGGCCACAAATATATAGAATAATGTAAAATCGTATCAAAATAAATACACTGAATATCAATAAAATAATGTAAATTTGTATGAAAATAAAGATGCAAAATACTATAACATAAAGCATTTTTTATGAAAATACATATCAAAAATACACATAGAATAATTAAATTGTATTATTTTATATGTACCTTGTATATATATTTTATACGCATTTACATTATTAACATTTATTTTGAATATATAATTTATACAAATTCATGGTATTTTATGTGTATTTGTATATATATTTCATATAAATTTACATTATTTATGTATTTTACATATATTTCATTACAAATTTACCTTTATTTTATGTTTATTTTGTATGTATTTTGTACATTTATATTAATAAAATACACATTCTTTTATTGGTATTTTGTTTATTTATTTTGATTCGAATTTACATTATTTTATGAGTATTTTGTTTACATTTTTTTATACGTATTTAATTAATTTTATGTGTATTTTCTATATATTTTATAGAAATCTACGTTATTTAATGTGTATTCGTATATATATTTTGAAACAAATTTACATTGTTTTATATGTATTTTTGCATATTAAATAATATATATGTATATTTATTTTAATACAAATTCAAATATTTTATGTGTATTTTGGTATCAATAATTTTATAAAAAATGTGTTATTTTATAGGTATTTTGCATCTTAATTTTCATACAAATTTACATTATTTTATTAATATTCTGTGTATATATTTTGATACGATTTTACATTATTCTATTTGTGTTTTGTATATATTTTTTTATACATATTTACATTATTTAATGTGTATTTTGTATATATATTTCATACAAATTTTCGTTATTATATGTGTATTTGTTTATATATTTTCTTTCAAATTTATATTATTTTAGGTGTATTTTGTATATGTATTTCAATACAAATTAACCTAATTTTATGTGTATTTTGTATATTTCTTTTCAGACAAATTTAAATTATTTTTGTGTATTTTTGTATATAGTTTTATACAGATTTAGGTTATTTTACGTACGCATTTACATTATTTAATGTGTGTTTTGTATATATATTTTTATCCAAAGTTACTTTATTTTACGTTCATTTTTCGACATATATTTTTATAGAAATTAGCGTTATTTTATATGTATTTGTATATGTTTTCTCATACAAATTTACATTATTTTATTGATATTTTGATTATTAAGTTTGATACGAATTACATGATTATATGTATTTTGTACATATTTTTTATGCGTATTTACATTACTTAATGTGTATTTTTTATGTATATATTTTTAAACAAATTTACGTTATATGTATTTTTTTATAAATATTTGATACAAATTTACATTATTTTATGTATTTTATATATATATTTCAATTCAAATTTAGCTTATTTTATCATGAATTTTGTATATCTATTTTCATACTGAATTTGAACATTACTTCTGTGTATTTTTGTATATGATTTATACAAATTTACGTTATTTTATGTGTATTTTGTATATTTATATTTATACAAATACACATTCTTTTTACTGGTATTTTGTTTATTTATTTTGATACGAATTTACATTAGTTTATGTGTATTTTGTATACATTTTCTTATACTTATTTACTTAATTTTAGGTGTATTTTGTATATATATTTTTATAGAAATCTACGTTATTTTATGTGAATTCGTATATATATTTTGAAACAAATTTTACATTGGTGCTTTTGTATATGTATTTTACTGCATATTCATTTCAATATAAATTTACCTTTATTGTCATACAAAAAATACACAAAAATAATTTAAATTTGTATGAAAAGAAATATACAAAATACACGTAAAATTAAGTAAATTGTATTGAAAACATATACAAAATACACATCAAATAATGTAAATTTGAATGAAAAATATATAAACAATATATTTTAAATAACGTAAATTATGTTTTGTAACAAATTTACATTATTTTATATGTATTTTGCATATCTATTTCAATACAGATTTACCTTATTGTATGTGTATTTTGTATATTTATTTTGATACAAATTAATTTTTTCATGTGTATTTTGGTATATATATTTAAAAAAAAATGCGTTATTTAATGGGTATTTTGCATCGTTATTTTCATACAAATTTACATTGTTTTATTAATATTCTGTGTATTTATTTTGATACGATTTTACATTATTCTATTTGTGTTTTGTATATATTTTTTTATACATATTTTCATTATTTAATTTGTATTTTGTATATTTTAAAACAAATTTACGTTATTTTATGCGCATCTGTTAAAATATTTTGATACAAATTTACATTATTTTATGTACTTTGTATATATATTTCAATACAAATTTAGTTTATTTTATGTATATTTTGTATATCTATTTTCATTCGTATCAAAATAAATAAACAAAATAGCAATAAAATAATGTAAATTTGTATGAGAAAACATATACAAATACACATATAATACCGCAAATTTCTAAAAAAATATATGTACAAAAATGCACATAAAATAAAGTAAATTTGCATAAAAATATATATACAAAACACACATTAAATAATGTAAATGCGTACATAAAATAACCTAAATTTGTATAAAACTATATACAAAAATACACAAAAATATTTAAAATTTGTATGAAAAAAATATACAAAATACACATAAAATATTTAAATTTTTATTGAAATACATATACAAAATGCATATACAGTAAGGTAAATATGTATTGGAAGAGATATTCAAAAGTACATATCAAACAAAGTAAATTTGTTTCAAAATATATATACGAATACACATAAAATTACGTAGATTTCTATAGAAATATATATACAAAATACACATGAAATTATGTAAATACGTATAAAAATATATATACAAAATTCATATCTTGGTAAATTCGTGTCAAAATAAATAAACAAAATATCATGAAAAGAATGTGTATTTGTATGAAAATAAATAATAGATAATAAATTTGTATAAAATATATTTGCAAGATACACATTAAATAATGTAAATATGTATAAAAAAATATATACAAAAAAACAAATAGAATAATGTGAAATCGTATCAAAATAAATACACCGAATATTAATAAAATAATGTAAATTTGTATGAAAATAAAGATGCAAAATTCTCATCAAATAGCGCATTTCTTATAAAAATATATATACCAAAATACACATAAAAAATTTAAATTTGTATTGAAATAAATATACAAAATGCACATACAATAAGGTAAACTTGTATTGAAAGAGATATGCAAAAATACTTATAAAACAATGTAAATTTGTTTCAAAATACGAATACACATAAAATAACGTAGATTTTTATATAAATATATATACAAAATACACATAAAATTAAGTAAATACGTATAAAAATAGAATAAAAATAAACAATATAAATAAAATAATGTAAATTTGTATGAAAATAAAAATGCAAAATACCCATAAAATAAAGCATATTTTTATAAAAATACCTACACAAAAATACACATAGCATAACTAAATTTGTATTAAAATTAATATACTGAATGCATATACAATAAGGTAAATTTGTATTGAAAAAATATGCAAAATACACATAAAACAGTGTAAATTTATTTCAAAATCTATATACGAATACTCATAAATCAACGTAGATTTCTATAGAAATATATATACAAAATACACATCAAATGATGTAAACACGTATAAAAATATATATATAAAATACATATTCAATAATGTAAATTCACGTCAGAATAAATAAACAAAATATCAATAAAAGAATGTGTATTTGTATGAAAATAGATATACAATATACACAAAATCACCTTAATTTGTATAAAACTATATACAAAAATACACAAAAATAATTTTAATTTGTATGAAAATAAATATACAAAATACACATAAAATTAGGTAAATTTGTATTGAAATACATATACAAAATACACATAAAATAATGTAAATTTGAATGAAAATATATAAACAAATACACTTAAAATAACGTAAATTTGTATAAAATATATATAAAAAAACACATTAAATAATGTAAATATGTATAAAAAAATATATACAAAACACAAATAGAATAATATAAAATCGTATCAAAATAAATACACAGAATATTAATAAAATAATGTAAATTTGTATGAAAATTAAGATGCAAAATACCCATAAAATAACGCATTTTTTATAAAAATATATATATACCAAGACACACATAAAATATTTGAATTTGTATTAAAATAAATATACGAAATGCACATACAATGAGGTAAATTTGTATTGAAATAGATATGCAAAATACATATAAAACCATGTAAATTTTTTTCAAAATATATATACGAATACACATAAAATAACGTAGATTTCTATGAAAATAAATATACAAAATACACATCAAATGAAGTAAATACGTATAAAAAAAGGTATACAAAATACACATAAAATAATGTAAACTCGTATCAAAATAGATAAACAAAATACTAATAAAAGAATGTGTATTGTATAAATAAATATACAAAATACAAATAAAATAACGTAAATTTATATAGAACTATATGCAAAAATACACAAAAGTAATTAAATTTGTGTGAAAATAAATATACAAAATACATGTGTATTTTGTATATTTATTTTCATACAAATTGAAATTATTTTTGTTCATTTTTTTATATATTTTCATACAAATTTTCGTTATTTTATGTGTTTTTTTATATTTATTTTTTCTACAAATATACGTTCTTTTATCTGAATTTTGTTTATTGAATTTGAAACGAATTTTTCTTATTTTGTATATCAATTTTCATACAAATTAAAATACTTCTGTGTATTTTTGTATATAGTTTTATATATATTTACGTTATTTTATGTGTATTTTGTATATTTATATTTATACAAATACACATTCTCTTATTGGTATTTTGTATATTTATTTTGATGCGAATTTACATTATTTTATATGTATTTTGTATACATTTTTTTATACGTATTTGTGTTCATTTTATGTGTATTTTGTATATATATTTTTATAGAAATCTACGTTATTTTATGTGTATTCGTATATATATTTTGAAACAAATTTAAATTGTTTTATATGTATTTTGCATATCTATTTCAATACAAATTTACCTTATTGTATGTGTTTTTTATATATTTATTTTAATACAAATTTAATTTTTTTATGTGTATTTTGGTATATATGGTAAGGTAAATTTGTATTGAAAGAGATATTCAAAAATACATATAAAACAATGTAAATTTGTTTCAAAATATATATACGAATACACATAAAATAACGTAGATTTCTATAAAAATATATACAAAATACACATAAAAAGAGGTAAATACGTATAAAAAAAATGAATACAAAATACACGTAAAAATCGTATCAAAATAAATAAACAAAATACCAGTAAAAGAATGTGTATTTGTATAATTATAAATATACAAAATACACAAAAAATATCGTAAATTTGTATAAAACTATATACAAAAATACACAGAAGTAATTAAATTTGTATGAAAATATAGATACAAAATACAGCTAAAATAAGGTATATTTGAATTGAAATGTACATACAAAATACATAAAATAATGTAAATCTGTATCAAAATATTTATACAAATACATATAATAACGTAGATTTGTTTAAAAATATATAAACAAAATACACATTAAGTAATGTAAATACGTATAAAAAATATGTACAAAATACACATATAATCATGTAATTCGTATCAAAATAAATAAACAAAATAGCAATAAAATAATGTAAATTTGTATGAGAAAGCATATTCAAATATCGCAAATTTCTATAAAAATATATGTACAAAAATGCACATAAAATAAAGTAAATTTGCATAAAAATATATATACAAAACACACACTAAATAATGTAAATCCGTACATAAAATAACCTAAATTTGTATGAAACTATATACAACAATACACAGAAATAATTTAAATTTGTTTGAAAAGAAATATACAAAATACACATAAAATTATTTAAATTTGTATTGAAATACATATACAAAATACACATCAAATAATGTAAATTTGAATGAAAATATATAAACAAAAACACTTAAAATAACGTAAATTTGTATAAAATATATAGGCAAGATACACATTAAATAATGTAAATGTGTATAAAAAAATATATATACAAAAAGCAAATAGAATAATGTAAAATCGTATCAAAATAAATACACAAAATATCAATAAAATAATGTAAATTTGTATGAAAATAAAGATGCTAAATTCCCAAAAATTATCCCATTTTTTATAAAAATATATTTACCAAAATACACATAAAATAAAAAATGCACATACAATAAAGTAAATTTGTATTGAAAAAATATGCAAAATACACATAAAACAATGTAAATTTGTTTCAAAATATATATACGAATACACATAAAATAACGCAGATTTCTATATAAATATATATACAAAATACACTTGAAATAATGTAAATACGTATAAAAATATATATACAAAATACACATTAAATAATGTTAATTCGTGTGAAAATAAATATATAAATATCATGAAAAGAATGTGTATTTGTATGAAAATAGATATACAAAATACACATAAAATAACCTAAATTTGTATAAAACTATAAACAAAAATACACAAAAATAATTTAAACTTGTATCAAAATAAATATACAAAAAACATATGAAATTAGGTAAATTTGTATTGAAATACGTATACAAAATACACATAAAATAATGGATATTTCCAAAAATCCAAAAATACGAATTTAGATTATTTCATAGGTATTTTGTATACATATTTTTATACTCATTTACATTATCTAATATGTGTTTTGTATATATTTTTTTATTAAAACTAATTTTATGTGCATTTTTGTACATATATTTTTATTGAAATTTAAAACGTTATTTTATGTGTATTTTGTATATGTTTTCTCTTACAAATTTACATTATTTAATTAGTTTTTTGTTTATTTATTTTGATACGAATGACTTGATTATTTGTGTATTTTGTAAATATTTTTTATACGTATTTAAATTACTTAATGTGTATTTTGTTTATATATTTTTTTTACAAATTTACGTTATTATATGTGTATTTGTTAAAAATATTTTGAAACGAGTTTCCTTTATTTTATATATTTTGTATATATATTTCAATTCAAATTTAGCTTATTTTGTGTGTATTTTGTATATCTATTTTCATACAAATTTAATTACTTCTGTGTATTTTTGTATATAGTTTTATACAAATTTACGTTATTTTATGTGCATTTTGTATATTTATATTTATACAAATACACACTCTCTTATTCGTATTTTGTTTATTTATATTTATACGAATTTACATTATTTTATGTATTTTCTATACATTTTTGATTCGTATTTACTTAATTTTATTTGTATTTTGTATATATATATTTATAGAAATCTACGCTATTTTATGTGCATTCGTATATATATTTTGAAACAAAGTGACATTGTTTTATATGTACTTTGCATATCCATTTCAATACAAATTTACCTTATTGTATGTGCATTTTGTATATTTATTTTAATACAAATTCAAATATTTTATGTGTATTTTGGTATATATAATTTTATAAAAAATGCGTTATTTTATAGGTATTTTGCATCTTATTTTTCATACAAATGTACATTATTTTATTAATATTCTGTGTATATATTTTGACACGATTTTATATTATACTATTTGTGTTTTGTATATATTTTTTTATACATATTTTCATTATTTAATGTGTATTTTTTATATATATTTTATACAAATTAACGTTATTTTAAGTGTATTTGTTTATATATATTCATTCAAATTTACATTATTTTAAGTGTATTTTGTATATGTATTTCAATACCAATTTTTCCTAATTTTATGTGTATTTTGTATATTTATTTTCATACAAATTTAATTTTTTTTTTTTTTTTTTTTAAACATATAGAGTAAATATCTATGAAAATATATATTCAAAATACATATAAAATTATGTAAATAAGTATAAAAATATATATATCAAATACACCTAAAAAAATTTAAATTCGTATGTAGATAAATAAACAAAATTCCGATAAAAGAACGTATATTTGTAGGAAAATAAATATACAAAATAAACATAAAAATACGAAAATTTGAATAAGAATATATACAAAAAAACAAAAAAATAAATTTCAATTTGTATGAAAATAGATATACAAAATACACATATAATTAGTTATATTTGTATTTAAATACATGTACAAAATACACATAAAATAATGTACATTTGTATGAAATGAAAACAAATTCACATAAAATAACGTACATTTGTATAAAATAGATATACAAAATATACATAGAATAATGTAAAATCGTATCAAAATAAATACACAGAATATCAATAAAATAATGTAATTTTGTATGAAAATAAAGATGCAAAATACCCATAAAATAAAACATATTTAAAAAAAAAACATATAGAAAAATACACACAGAATAATTAAATTTGTATTAAAATTAATATACAAAATGCACGTACAATAAGATAAATTTGTATTGAAAAAATTTACGAAATGCATAAAAATGTAAATTTATTTAAAAATCTATATACAAATACACATAAAATAACGTAGATTTCTATAGAAATATATATATATATATATATATATATATATATATATATATATATATATATATATATATATATATATATATATATATATATATGTAGACAACATACACATGAAATGAAGTAAATACGTATAAATAAATATAGACCTATATATATATATATATATATATATATATATATATATATATATATATATATATATATATATATATATATATATATATATATAAAATACACATGAAATGAAGTAAATATAAAATATATATATATATATATATATATATATATATATATATATATATATATATATATATATATATATATATATATATATATATATATATATATATATATATATATATATATATACAAAATACACATTAAATAATTTAAATTCTCGTCAAAATAAATAAACAAAATATCAATAAAAGAATGTGTATTTGTATGAAAATAAATATACAAAATTCTCATAAAATAACCTAAGTTTGTATAAAACTATATACAAAAATACACAAAAATAGTTTAAATTTGTATGAAAATAAATATACAAAATATACATAAAATTAGGTAAATTTGTATTTAAATACATATACAAAATACACATTAAATAATGGAAATTTGAATGAAAATATATCAACATATACACTTTAAATAACGTAAATTTGTATCAAATAAATATACAAAATACACATTAAATAATGTAAATATGTATAAAAAAATATATACAAAACACAAATAGAATAATGTAAAATCGTATCAAAATAAATTCACAGAATATTAATAAAACAATGTAAATTTGTATGAAAATAAAGATGCAAAATACCCATTAAATAACGCATTTTTTATAAAAATATATATACCAAAATACACATGAAAAAATTAATTTGTATTAAAATAAATATACAAAATACACATACAATAAGGTAAATCTGTATTGAAATAGATATGCAAAATACATATAAAACAATGTAAATTTGTTTAAAAATATATATACAAATACACATAAAATAACGTAGATTTGTATAAAGATATATATATACAAAATACACATAAAATGAAGTAAATACGTATAAGAAAATGTATACAAAATACACATAAAATAATGTAAATTCGTGTCAAAATAAATAAACAAAATGTATTGTATAAATATAAATATACAAAATTCACATAATATAACGTAAATTTGTATAAAACTATACAAAAATACACAGAACTAATTAAATTCATATGAAAATAGATATACAAAATACATATAAAATAAGCTAAATTTGAATTGAAATGTATATACAAAATACAATATTTTATGTGTATATTTTTTATTTGTATTTAGGTTATTATATGTGTATTTTGTATATATATTTTCATCCAAAATTACATTATTTTATTGGTATTTTCTTAATTTAATTCGATACGAATTTAGATTATTTCATAGGTATATTCTATACATATTTTTATACTCATTAACATTATCTAATGTGTGTTTTGTATATATATTTTTATGCAAATTTATTTTATTTTCATTTTTGTACATATATTCTTATAGAAATTTGCGTAATTTTATGTATATAGTTTTATATAAATTTACGTTATTTTATGTGCATTTTGTAAATTTATATTTATACAAATACACATTCTTTTATTGGTATATTGTTTATTTACATTTATACGAATTTACATTATTTTATGTGTATTTTGTATACATTTTTTATACGTATTTACTTAATTTTATATGTATTTTGTATATGTATTTTTATAGAAATCTACGTTATTTTATGTGTATTCGTAAATATATTTTGAAACAAATGTACATTATTTTATATGTATTTTGCATATCTATTTCAAAACAAATTTACCTTATTGTATGTGCATTTTGTATATTTATTTTAATACAAATTGAAATATTTTATGTGTATTTTGGTATCAATAATTTTATAAAAAATGCGTTATTTTATAGGTATTTTGCATCTTAATTTTCATACAAATTTGCATTATTTTATTAATATTCTGTGTATATATTTTGATACGATTTTACATTATTCTATTTGTGTTTTGTATATATATTTTTTATACATATTTACATTATTTAATGTGTATTTTGTACATATATTTCATACAAATTTACGTTATTATATGTGTATTTGTTTATATATTTTCTTTCAAATTTACATTATTTTATGTGTATTTTGTATATGTATTTCAATACAAATTAACCTAATTTTATTTATTTTCATACAAGTTGAAATTATTTTTGTTTATTTTTTTATATATTTTCATACAAATTTTCGTTATTTTATGTGTATTTTGCATATTTATATTTTCTACAAATATACGTTCTTTTATCTGAATTTTGTTTATTGAATTTGAAACGAATTTACGTTATTTTGTATATCTATTTTCATACAAATTAAAATACTTCTGTGTATTTTTGTATATAGTTTTATATAAATTTACGTTATTTTATGTGTATTTTGTATATTTATATATATACAAATACACATTCTTTTATTGGTATTTTGTATATTTATTTTGATGCGAATTTACATTATTTTACGTGTATTTTGAGTACATTTTTTTTATACGTATTTACTTCATTTTATACGTATTTTCTATATATATTTTTATAGAAATCTACGTTATTTTATGTGTATATATATATATATATATATATATATATATATATATATATATATATATATATATATATATATATATATATATATATATATATATATATATATATATATATATATATATATATATATATATATATATATATATATATATATATATATATATATATATATATATATATATATATATATATATATATATATATATATATATATATATATATATATATATATATATATATCAAAATACATATATATATATATATATATATATATATATATATATATATATATATATATATATATATATATATTTTTATATATATGTTTTTTTTTTATATTTTTTATATTATTATTTTAATGTAATTTAATTTTTTTTAAATTTTTTGTGTATTTTTAAATATAAATTAAATTTTGATTTATATTGAAAAATATATAATTTGTTTCAAAATATATATACGAATACACATAAAATAACGTAGATTTCTATAAAAATATATACAAAATACACATAAAATGAAGTAAATACGTATAAAAAAATGAATACAAAATACACATAAAAATCCTATCAAAATAAATAAACAAAATACCAGTAAAAGAATGTGTATTTGTATAAATATAAATATACAAAATACACAAAAAATATCGTAAATTTGTATAAAACTATATACAAAAATACACAGAAGTAATTAAATTTGTATGAAAATATATATACAAAATACAGCTAAAATAAGCTAAATTTGAATTGAAATGTACATACAAAATACATAAAATAATGTAAATCTGTATCATTATATATATACAAATACATATAATAACGTAGATTTGTTTAAAAATATATAAACAAAATACACATTAAGTAATGTAAATACGTATAAAAAATATGTACAAAATACACATATAATCATGTAATTCGTATCAAAATAAATAAACAAAATAGCAATAAAATAATGTAAATTTTTATGAGAAAACATATACAAATAACGCAAATTTCTATAATAATATATGTCCAAAAATGCACATAAATAAAGTAAATTTGCATAAAAATATATATACAAAACAAACACTAAATAATGTAAATGCGTACATAAAATAACCTAAATTTGTATAAAACTATATACAAAAATACACAAAAATAATTAAAATTTGTTTGAAAAGAAATATACAAAATACACATACAATTAGGTAAATTTGTATTGAAATACATATACAAAATACACATCAAATAATGTAAATTTGAATGAAAATATATAAACAAATACATTTAAAATAACGTAAATTTGTATAAAATATATATGCAAGATACACATTAAATAATGTACATGGGTACATAAAATAACCTAAATTTGTATAAAACTATATACAAAAATACACAAAAATATTTAAAATTTGTATGAAAAGAAATATAAAAAATACACATAAAATTAGGTAAATTTGTATTGAAATACATATACAAAATACACATAAAATAATGTAAATTTGAATGAAAATATATAAACAAATACACTTAAAATAACGTAAATTTGTATAAAATATATATGCAAGATACACATTAAATAATGTAAATGTGTATAAAAAAATATATACAAAAAAGAAATATAATAATGTAAAATGCTATCAATATAAATACACAGAATATCAATAAAATAATGTAAATTTGTATGAAAAGAAAGATGCAAAATTCCCATAAAATAGCGCATTTTTTATAAAAATATATATACTAAAATACACATAAAATATTTAAATTTGTATTGAAATAAATATACAAAATGCATATACAGTAAGGTAAATATGTATTGAAAGAGACACTCAAAAATACATATAAAACAAAGTAAATTTGTTTCAAAATATATATACGAATACACATAAAATAACATAGATTTCTATAGAAATATATATACAAAATACACATGAAATTATGTTAATACTTATAAAAATATATATACAAAATACATATCTAGGTAAATTCCTGTCAAAATAAATAAACAAAATATCATGAAAAGAATGTGTATTTGTATGAAAATAAATAATAGATAATAAATTTATATGAAATATATATGCAAGATACACATTAAATAATATAAATATGTATAAAAAAAATAGAACAAATAGAATAATGTGAAATCGTATCAAAATAAATACACCGAATATTAATAAAATAATGTAAATTTGTATGAAAATAAAGATGCAAAACTCCCATCAAATTGCGCATTTCTGATAAAAATATATATGCCAAAATACACATAAAATATTTAAATTTGTATTGAAATAAATATACAAAATGCACATACAAGAAGGTAAACTTGTATTGAAAGAGATATGCAAAAATACATATAAAACAATGTAAATTTGTTTCAAAATATATATACGAATACACATAAAATAACGTAGATTTCTATGAAAATAAATATACAAAATACACATAAAGTGAAGTAAATACGTATAAAAAAAGGTATAAGAATGTGTATTTGTATAAATATAAATATACAAAATACACATAAAATAACGTAAATTTATATAAAACTATATACAAAAATACACCGAAGTAATTAAATTTGTATGAAAATATATACAAAATACACACAAAATAAGCTAAATTTGAATTGAAATATATATACAAAATACATGAAATAAAGTATATTTGTATCAAAATATTTATATAGATACACATATAATAACGTAAATTTGTATGAAAATATATAAACAAAATACACATTAAATAATGTAAATACTTATAAAAAAATATGTACAAAATACACATATAATCATATAATTCGTATCAAAATAAATAAACAAAATACCAATAAAATAATATAAATTTGTATGAGTAAACGTGTATGTTGCATATTTTTTCAATACAAATTTACCTTATTATATACGCATTTTGTATATTAATTTTAATACAAATTTAATTATTCGATGTATATTTTTGTATCTGTATTTTTATAAACATATTCTTTATTTTTTGGGTATTTTGCATCTTTATTTTCATACAAATTTACATTATTTTATTGATATTCTGCTCATTCATTTTGATACGAATTGACATTATTCTATGTTTATTTTGTATATATTTTTCATACAAATTTATGTTATTTTATGTGTATTTGTTTATATATTTTGACACAAATTTACAATATTTTATGGCTATTTTGTATATACATTTCAAAAGAAATTTAACTAGTTTTATGTGTATTTTTTATATCTATTTTCATACAAACTCAAATTATTTCCATGTATTTTTGTATATATTTTAATACAAATTTTAGTTATGTTATGTGTATTATGTAAATTTATTTTCATTCAAATATATATTATTTTATTGGTGTTTTGTTGATTTATATTGATACGAATTTACAGTATTTTATATGTACTTTGTATATATATATTTATACGCTTTTACATTATTTAATATTTATTTTGAATATATATTTTTATACAAATTCATGGTATTTTATGTGTATTTGTATATATATTTTTATATAAATTTACATTATTTTATGTGTATTTTGTGCATATATTTTTTTACAAATCTACCTTATTTTATGTTTATTTTGAATGTGTATTTTGTATATTTATATTTATCCAAATACACATTCTTTTATTGGTATTTTGTTTATTTATTTTAATTCGAATTTACATTATTTCATGTGTATTTTGTATACATTTTTTTATACGTATTTACTTAATTTTATGTGTGTTTTGTATATATATTTTTTATAGAAATCTACGTTTTTTTATTTGTATTCGTATATATAATTTGAAACAAATTTATATTTATATGTATTTTTGCATATCTCTTTCAATACAAATTTACCTTATTGTATGTGCATTTTGTATATATATTTCAATGCAAATTTAAATATTTTATTTGTATTTTGGTATATATATTTTTATAAGATTATGAAAATTTGAATAAAAATATATACAAAAAAACAAAAAGATAAATTTTAATTTGTATGAAAATAGATATACAAAACACACATATAATTAGTTAAATTCGTTTTTAAATACATGTACAAAATACACATAAAATAATGTAAATTTGTATTAAATGAAAACAAATTCACATAAAATTAGCGTCAAAATAAATAAACAAAATATCAATAAAAGAATGTGTATTTGTATGAAAATAGATATACAAAATACACATAAAATAACCTAAATTTATATCAAACTATATACAAAAATAAACAAAAATGTTTTAAATTTGTATGAAAATAAATATACAAAATACACATAAAATTAGGTAAATTTGTATTGAAATACATACACAAAATACACATAAAATAATGTAAATTTGAATGAAAATACATAAACAAATACACTTTAAATAACGTAAATTTGTATAAAAAAATATGTACAAAACACAAATAGAATAATGTAAAATCGTATCAAAATAAATACACAGAATATTAATAAAATAATGTAAATTTGTATGAAAATAAAGAAGCAAAAAACCCATAAAATAAAGCATTTTTTTTATTTATGGAAATATATAAACCAAAATACACATCAAAAAATTAAATTTGTATTAAAATAAATATACAAAAAACACATACAATAAGGTAAATTTGTATTGAAATATATATACGAATACACATAAAATAACGTAGATTTCTATAAAAATATATATACAAAATACAAATAAAATGAAGTAAATACGTATAAAAAAATGTATACAAAATACACATAAAATAATGTAAATTCGTATCAAAATATATATACAAAATACACATAAAATGAAGTAAATTCGTATAAAAAAATGTATACAAAATACACATTAAATAATGTAAATTCGCATCAAAATAAATATACAAAATACCAATAAAAGAATGTGTATTTGTATAAATATAAATATACAAAATACACATAAAATAACGTAAATTTATATAAAACTATATACAAAAATACACAGAAGTATTTTAATTTGTATGAAAATAGATATACAAAATAAGGTAAATTCGTTTCAAATTCAATAAACAAAATTCAGATAAAAGAACGTATATTTGTAAAAAAAATAGAAAATCTTTATGAAAATATATAAAAAAATAAACAAAAATAATTTCAATTTGTATGAAAATAAATAAAATTAGGTTAATTTGTATTGAAATACATATACAAAATACACATAAAATAATGTAAATTTGAAAGAAAAAATATAAACAAATACACATATAATAACGTAAATTTTTATGAAATCTATGTTCAAAATACACATTAAATAATGAAAATATGTATAAAAAATATATACAAAACACAAATAGAATAATGTAAAATCGTATCAAAATATATACACAGAATATTAATAAAATAATGCAAATTTGTATGAAATTTAAGATGCATAATACCTATCAAATAACGCAATTTTTTAAAAATTATTGATACCAAAATACACATAAAAAATGTCAATTTGTATTAAAATAAATATACAAAATGCACATACAATAAGGTAAATTTGTATTGAAATAGATATGCAAAATACATATAAAATAATGTAAATTTGCTTCAAAATATATATACGAATACACATAAAATAACGTAAATTTCTATAAAAATACATATATAGAAAATACACATAAAATTAAGTAAATACTTATAAAAAAATGTATACAAAATACACAGAAAATAATGTAAATTCGAATAAATGTAAATAAACAATATACCAATAAAAGAATGCGTATTTGTATAAATATTAAAAAAACAAAATGCACATAAAATAACGTAAATTTATATAAAACTATATACATAAAATAACGCAAATTTCTATAAAAATATATGCACAAAAATGAACATAAAATAAATTTGCATAAAAATATATACAAAACACACATTAGATAATGTAAATGAGTATAAAAATATGTACAGAAAATACCTATGAAATAATCTAAATTCGTATCGAATTTAATTAAGAAAATACCAATAAAATATTATAATTATGGATGAAAATATATATACAAAATACACATAAAATAACCTAAATACAAATACAAATATACACATAAAATATTGTATTTTGTATATACATTTCAATTCAAATTTAGCGTATTTTATTTGTATTTTGTATATCTATTTTCATACGAATTTAATTACTTCTGTGTATTTTTGTATATAGTTTTATACAAATTTACGTTATTTTAAGTGTATTTTGTATATTTATATTTATACAAATACACATTCTCTTATTGGTATTTTGTTTATTTATTTTGATACGAACTTACATTATTTTATGTGTATTTTGTATACATTTTCTTATGCGTATTTACTTCATTTTATGTGTATTTTGTATATATATTTTTATACAAATGTACTTTATTTTATGTGTATTCGTATATATATTTTGAAACAAATTTACATTGTTTTATATGTATTTTGCACATCTATTTCAATACAGATTTACCTTATTGTATGTGTATTTTGTATATTTATTTTAATACAAATTCATTTTTTTATGTGTATTTTGGTATATATATTTTTATATAAAATGCGTTATTTAATGGGTATTTTGCATTTTTATTTTCATACAAATTTACATTATTTTATTAATATTCTGTGTATTTATTTTGATTTTACATTATTCTATTTGTTTTATATATATTTTTTACATATTTACATTATTTAATGTGTATTTTGTATATTTTAAAACAAATTTACGTTATTTTATGCATCTGATAAAATGTTTTGGTAAAAATATACATTATTTTATTTATTTTATATATATATATATATATATATATATATATATATATATATATATATATATATATATATATATATATATATATATATATATATATATATATATATATATATATATATATATATATATATATATATCAAATTTAGTTTATTTTATGAATATTTTGTGTATTTATTTTCATTCGTATCAAAATAAATAAACAAAATAGCAATAAAATAATGTAAATTTGTATGAGAAAACATGTACAAATACACATTAAATAACGCAAATTTCTAAAAAAATATATGTAAAAAAATGCACATAAAATAAAGTAAATTTGCATAAAAATACACATACAAAACACACATTAAATAATATAAATGCGTACATAAAATAACCTAAATTTGTACAAAACTATATACAAAAATACACAAAAATATTTAAAATTTGTATGAAAAGAAATATACAAAATACACATAAAATTAGGTAAATTTGTATTGAAATACATATACAAAATACACATAAAATAATGTAAATTTGCATGAAAATATATAAACAAATACACTTAAAATAACGTAAATTTGTATAAAATATATATGCAAGATACACATTAAATAATGTAAATGTGTATAAAAAAAATATATACAAAAAAGAAATAGAATAATGTAAAATCATATCAATATAAATACACAGAATATCAATAAAATAATGTAAATTTGTATGAAAAGAAAGATGCAAAATTCCCATAAAATAGCGCATTTTTTATAAAAATATATATTACAAAATACACATAAAATATTTAAATTTTTATTGAAATAAATATACAAAATGCATATACAGTAAGGTAAATATGTATTGGAAGAGATATTCAAAAGTACATATCAAACAAAGTAAATTTGTTTCAAAATATATATACGAATACACATAAAATAACGTAGATTTCTATAGAAATATATATACAAAATACACATGAAATTATGTAAATACGTATAAAAATATATATACAAAATTCATATCTTGGTAAATTCGTGTCAAAATAAATAAACAAAATATCATGAAAAGAATGTGTATTTGTATGAAAATAAATAATAGATAATAAATTTGTATAAAATATATTTGCAAGATACACATTAAATAATATAAATATGTATAAAAAAATATATACAAAAAAACAAATAGAATAATGTGAAATCGTATCAAAATAAATACACCGAATATTAATAAAATAATGTAAATTTGTATGAAAATAAAGATGCAAAATTCTCATCAAATAGCGCATTTCTTATAAAAATATATATACCAAAATACACATAAAAAATTTAAATTTGTATTGAAATAAATATACAAAATGCACATACAATAAGGTAAACTTGTATTGAAAGAGATATGCAAAAATACTTATAAAACAATGTAAATTTGTTTCAAAATACGAATACACATAAAATAACGTAGATTTTTATATAAATATATATACAAAATACACATAAAATTAAGTAAATACGTATAAAAATAGAATAAAAATAAACAATATAAATAAAATAATGTAAATTTGTATGAAAATAAAAATGCAAAATACCCATAAAATAAAGCATATTTTTATAAAAATACCTACACAAAAATACACATAGCATAACTAAATTTGTATTAAAATTAATATACTGAATGCATATACAATAAGGTAAATTTGTATTGAAAAAATATGCAAAATACACATAAAATAGTGTAAATTTATTTCAAAATCTATATACGAATACTCATAAATCAACGTAGATTTCTATAGAAATATATATACAAAATACACATCAAATGATGTAAACACGTATAAAAATATATATATATATAAAATACATATTCAATAATGTAAATTCACGTCAGAATAAATAAACAAAATATCAATAAAAGAATGTGTATTTGTATGAAAATAGATATACAATATACACATAAAATCACCTTAATTTGTATAAAACTATATACAAAAATACACAAAAATAATTTTAATTTGTATGAAAATAAATATACAAAATACACATAAAATTAGGTAAATTTGTATTGAAATACATATACAAAATACACATAAAATAATGTAAATTTGAATGAAAATATATAAACAAATACACTTAAAATAACGTAAATCTGTATAAAATATATATAAAAAAACACATTAAATAATGTAAATGTGTATAAAAAAATATATACAAAACACAAATAGAATAATATAAAATCGTATCAAAATAAATACACAGAATATTAATAAAATAATGTAAATTTGTATGAAAATTAAGATGCAAAATACCCATAAAATAACGCATTTTTTATAAAAACATATATACCAAGACGCACATAAAATATTTGAATTTGTATTAAAATAAATATACGAAATGCACATACAATAAGGTAAATTTGTATTGAAATAGATATGCAAAATACATATAAAACCATGTAAATTTTTTTCAAAATATATATACGAATACACATAAAATAACGTAGATTTCTATGAAAATAAATATACAAAATACACATCAAATGAAGTAAATACGTATAAAAAAAGGTATACAAAATACACATAAAATAATGTAAACTCGTATCAAAATAAATAAACAAAATACTAATAAAAGAATGTGTATTGTATAAATAAATATACAAAATACAAATAAAATAACGTAAATTTATATAAAACTATATGCAAAAATACACAAAAGTAATTAAATTTGTGTGAAAATAAATATACAAAATACATATGTATTTTGTATATTTATTTTCATACAAATTGAAATTATTTTTGTTTATTTTTTTATATATTTTCATACAAATTTTCGTTATTTTGTGTTTTTTTTATATTTATTTTTTCTACAAATATACGTTCTTTTATCTGAATTAGTTTATTGAGTTTGAAACGAATTTTTCTTATTTTGTATATCAATTTTCATACAAATTAAAATACTTCTGTGTATTTTTGTATATAGTTTTATATAAATTTACGTTATTTTATGTGTATTTTGTATATTTATATTTATACAAATACACATTCTTTTATTGGTATTTTGGATATTTTTTTTGATGCGAATTTACATTATTTTATGTGTATTTTGTATACATTTTTTTATACGTATTTGTGTTCATTTTATGTGTATTTTGTATATATATTTTTATAGAAATCTACGTTATTTTATGTGTATTCGTATATATATTTTGAAACAAATTTACATTGTTTTATATGTATTTTGCATATCTATTTCAATACAAATTTACCTTATTGTATGTGTTTTTTATATATTTATTTTAATACAAATTTAATTTTTTTATGTGTATTTTGGTATATATGGTAAGGTAAATTTGTATTGAAAGAGATATTCAAAAATACATATCAAACAATGTAAATTTGTTTCAAAATATATATACGAATACACATAAAATAACGTAGATTTCTATAAAAATATATACAAAATACACATAAAAAGAGGTAAATACGTATAAAAAAATGTATACAAAATACACATAAAAATCGTATCAAAATAAATAAACAAAATACCAGTAAAAGAATGTGTATTTGTATAATTATAAATATACAAAATACACAAAAAATATCGTAAATGTGTATAAAACTATATACAAAAATACACAGAAGTAATTAAATTTGTATGAAAATATAGATACAAAATACAGCTAAAATAAGGTATATTTGAATTGAAATGTACATACAAAATACATAAAATAATGTAAATCTGTATCAAAATATTTATACAAATACATATAATAACGTAGATTTGTTTAAAAATATATAAACAAAATACACATTAAGTAATGTAAATACGTATAAAAAATATGTACAAAATACACATATAATCATGTAATTCGTATCAAAATAAATAAACAAAATAGCAATAAAATAATGTAAATTTGTATGAGAAAACATATACAAATATCGCAAATTTCTATAAAAATATATGTACAAAAATGCACATAAAATAAAGTAAATTTGCATAAAAATATATATACAAAACACACACTAAATAATGTAAATCCGTACATAAAATAACCTAAATTTGTATGAAACTATATACAACAATACACAGAAATAATTTAAATTTGTTTGAAAAGAAATATACAAAATACACATAAAATTAGGTAAATTTGTATTGAAATACATATACAAAATACACATCAAATAATGTAAATTTGAATGAAAATATATAAACAAAAACACTTAAAATAACGTAAATTTGTATAAAATATATATGCAAGATACACATTAAATAATGTAAATGTGTATAAAAAAAATATATACAAAAAGCAAATAGAATAATGTAAAATCGTATCAAAATAAATACACAAAATATCAATAAAATAATGTAAATTTGTATGAAAATAAAGATGCTAAATTCCCAAAAATTATCCCATTTTTTATAAAAATATATTTACCAAAATACACATAAAATAAAAAATGCACATACAATAAAGTAAATTTGTATTGAAAAAATATGCAAAATACACATAAAACAATGTAAATTTGTTTCAAAATATATATACGAATACACATAAAATAACGCAGATTTCTATATAAATATATATACAAAATACACTTGAAATAATGTAAATACGTATAAAAATATATATACAAAATACACATTAAATAATGTTAATTCGTGTGAAAATAAATAAATAAATATCATGAAAAGAATGTGTATTTGTATGAAAATAGATATACAAAATACACATAAAATAACCTAAATTTGTATAAAACTATAAACAAAAATACACAAAAATAATTTAAACTTGTATCAAAATAAATATACAAAAAACATATAAAATTAGGTAAATTTGTATTGAAATACATATACAAAATACACATAAAATAATGGAAATTTCCAAAAATCCAAAAACACGAATTTAGATTATTTCATAGGTATTTTGTATACATATTTTTATACTCATTTACATTATCTAATATGTAATTTGTATATATTTTTATATTAAAACTAATTTTATGTGCATTTTTGTACATATATTTTTATTGAAACTTAAAACGTTATTTTATGTGTATTTTGTATATGTTTTCTCATACAAATTTTACATTATTTAATTAGTTTTTTGTTTATTTATTTTGATATGAATGACTTGATTATTTGTGTATTTTGTAAATATTTTTTTATACGTATTTACATTACTTAATGTGTATTTTGTTTATATATTTTTTTACAAATTTACGTTATTATATGTGTATTTGTTAAAAATATTTTGAAACGAATTTCCTTTATTTTATATATTTTGTATATATATTTCAATTCAAATTTAGCTTATTTTGTGTGTATTTTGTATATCTATTTTCATACAAATTTAATTACTTCTGTGTATTTTTGTATATAGTTTTATACAAATTTACGTTATTTTATGTGCATTTTGTATATTTATATATATACAAATACACACTCTCTTATTCGTATTTTGTTTATTTATATTTATACGAATTTACATTATTTTATGTGTATTTTCTATACATTTTTGATTCGTATTTACTTAATTTTATTTGTATTTTGTATATATATATTTATAGAAATCTACGCTATTTTATGTGTATTCGTATATATATTTTGAAACAAAGTGACATTGTTTTATATGTATTTTGCATATCCATTTCAATACAAATTTACCTTATTGTATGTGCGTTTTGTATATTTATTTTAATACAAATTCAAATATTTTATGTGTATTTTGGTATATATAATTTTATAAAAAATGCGTTATTTTATAGGTATTTTGCATCTTATTTTTCATACAAATGTACATTATTTTATTAATATTCTGTGTATATATTTTGACACGATTTTATATTATACTATGTGTGTTTTGTATATATTTTTTTATACATATTTTCATTATTTAATGTGTATTTTTTATATATATTTTATACAAATTAACGTTATTTTAAGTGTATTTGTTTATATATATTCATTCAAATTTACATTATTTTAAGTGTATTTTGTATATGTATTTCAATACCAATTTTTCCTAATTTTATGTGTATTTTGTATATTTATTTTCATACAAATTTAAATTATTTTTGTGTTTTTTTGTATAAACATATAGAGTAAATATCTATGAAAATATATATTCAAAATACATATAAAATTATGTAAATAAGTATAAAAATATATATATCAAATACACCTAAAAAAATTAAAATTCGTATCTAGATAAATAAACAAAATTCCGATAAAATAACGTATATTTGTAGGAAAATAAATATACAAAATAAACATAAAAATACGAAAATTTGAATAAGAATATATACAAAAAAACAAAAAAATAAATTTCAATTTGTATGAAAATAGATATACAAAATACACATATAATTAGTTATATTTGTATTTAAATACATGTACAAAATACACATAAAATAATGTACATTTGTATGAAATGAAAACAAATTCACATAAAATAACGTACATTTGTATAAAATAGATAAACAAAATATACATAGAATAATGTAAAATCGTATCAAAATAAATACACAGAATATCAATAAAATAATGTAATTTTGTATGAAAATAAAGATGCAAAATACCCATAAAATAAAACATATTTAAAAAAAAAACATATAGAAAAATACACACAGAATAATTAAATTTGTATTAAAATTAATATACAAAATGCACATACAATAAGATAAATTTGTATTGAAAAAATATACAAAATGCATAGAAGTGTAAATTTATTTAAAAATCTATATACAAATACACATAAAATAACGTATATATATATATATATATATATATATATATATATATATATATATATATATATATATATATATATATATATATATATATATATATATATATATATATATATATATATATATATATATATATATATATATATATATATATATATATATATATATATATATATATATATATATATATATATATATATATATATATATATATATATATATATATATATATATATATATATATATATATATATATATATATCTATATATATATATATATATATATATATATATATATATATATATATATATATATATATACAAAATACACATTAAATAATTTAAATTCTCGTCAAAATAAATAAACAAAATATCAATAAAAGAATGTGTATTTGTATGAAAATAAATATACAAAATACTCATAAAATAACCTAAGTTTGTATAAAACTATATACAAAAATACACAAAAATAGTTTAAATTTGTATGAAAATAAATATACAAAATACACATAAAATTAGGTAAATTTGTATTTAAATACATATACAAAATACACATAAAATAATGGATATTTGAATGAAAATATATAAACATATACACTTAAAATAACGTAAATTTGTATCAAATATATATACAAAATACACATTAAATAATGTAAATATGTATAAAAAAATATATACAAAACACAAATAGAATAATGTAAAATCGTATCAAAATAAATTCACAGAATATTAATAAAACAATGTAAATTTGTATGAAAATAAAGATGCAAAATACCCATTAAATAACGCATTTTTTTTAAAAATATATATACCAAAATACACATGAAAAAATTAATTTGTATTAAAATAAATATACAAAATACACATACAATAAGGTAAATCTGTATTGAAATAGATATGCAAAATATATAAAACAATGTAAATTTGTTTAAAATATATATAAATACACATAAAATAACGTAGATTTGTATAAAGATATATATATATACAAAATACACATAAAATGAAGTAAATACGTATAAGAAAATGTATACAAAATACATAAAATAATGTAAATTCGTATCAAAATAAATAAACAAAATGTATTGTATAAATATAAATATACAAAATACACATAAAATAACGTAAATTTGTATAAAACTATACAAAAATACACAGAACTAATTAAATTCATATGAAAATAGATATACAAAATACAGATAAAATAAGCTAAATTTGAATTGAAATGTATATACAAAATACAATATTTTATGTGTATATTTTTTATTTGTATTTAGGTTATTATATGTGTATTTTGTATATATATTTTCATCCAAAATTACATTATTTTATTGGTATTTTCTTAATTTAATTCGATACGAATTTAGATTATTTCATAGGTATTTTCTATACATATTTTTATACTCATTAACATTATCTAATGTGTGTTTTGTATATATATTTTTATGCAAATTTATTTTATTTTCATTTTTGTACATATATTCTTATAGAAATTTGCTTTATTTTATGTATATAGTTTTATATAAATTTACGTTATTTTATGTGCATTTTGTAAATTTATATTTATACAAATACACATTCTTTTATTGGTATATTGTTTATTTACATTTATACGAATTTACATTATTTTATGTGTATTTTGTATACATTTTTTTATACGTATTTACTTAATTTTATATGTATTTTGTATATGTATTTTTATAGAAATCTACGTTATTTTATGTGTATTCGTAAATATATTTTGAAACAAATGTACATTATTTTATATGTATTTTGCATATCTATTTCAATACAAATTTACCTTATTGTATGTGCATTTTGTATATTTATTTTAATACAAATTGAAATATTTTATGTGTATTTTGGTATCAATAATTTTATAAAAAATGCGTTATTTTATAGGTATTTTGCATCTTAATTTTCATACAAATTTGTATTATTTTATTAATATTCTGTGTATATATTTTGATACGATTTTACATTATTCTATTTGTGTTTTGTATATATTTTTTTTATACATATTTACATTATTTAATGTGTATTTTGTACATATATTTCATACAAATTTACGTTATTATATGTGTATTTGTTTATATATTTTCTTTCAAATTTACATTATTTTATGTGTATTTTGTATATGTATTTCAATACAAATTAACCTAATTTTATTTATTTTCATACAAGTTGAAATTTTTTTTTTATATTTTTTTTTATATTTTCATACAAATTTTCGTTATTTTATATGTATTTTGCATATTTATATTTTCTACAAATATACGTTCTTTTATCTGAATTTTGTTTATTGAATTTGAAACGAATTTACGTTATTTTGTATATCTATTTTCATACAAATTAAAATACTTCTGTGTATTTTTGGGTATAGTTTTATATAAATTTACGTTATTTTATGTGTATTTTGTATATTTATATATATATACAACACACATTCTTTTATTGGTATTTTGTATATTTATTTGATATAATTTATATATATATATATATATATATATATATATATATATATATATATATATATATATATATATATATATATATATATATATATATATATATATATATATATATATATATATATATATATATATATATATATATATATATATATATATATATATATATATATATATATATATATATATATATATATATATATATATTGAAACAAATTTACATTGCTTTATATGAATTTTGCATATCTATTTCAATACAAATTTACCTTATTGTATGTGTTTTTTATATATTTATTTTAATACAAATTTAATTTTTTTATGTGTATTTTGGTATATATGGTAAGGTAAATTTGTATTGAAAGAAATATTAAAAAATACATATAAAACAATGTAAATTTGTTTCGAAATATATATACGAATACACATAAAATAACGTAGATTTCTATAGAAATATATACAAAATACACATAAAATGAAGTAAATACGTATAAAAAAATGAATACAAAATACACATAAAAAATGGTATCAAAATAAATAAACAAAATACCAGTAAAAGAATGTGTATTTGTATAAATATAAATATACAAAATACACCAAAAATATCGTAAATTTGTATAAAACTATATACAAAAATACACAGAAGTAATTAAATTTGTATGAAAATATATATACAAAATACAGCTAAAATAAGCTAAATTTGAATTGAAATGTACATACAAAATACATAAAATAATGTAAATCTGTATCAATATATTTATACAAATACATATAATAACGTAGATTTGTTTAAAAATATATAAACAAAATACACATTAAGTAATGTAAATACGTATAAAAAATATGTACAAAATACACATATAATCATGTAATTCGTATCAAAATAAATAAACAAAATAGCAATAAAATAATGTAAATTTTTATGAGAAAACATATACAAATAACGCAAATTTCTATAATAATATATGTCCAAAAATGCACATAAATAAAGTAAATTTGCATAAAAATATATATACAAAACAAACACTAAATAATGTAAATGCGTACATAAAATAACCTAAATTTGTATAAAACTATATACAAAAATACACAAAAATAATTAAAATTTGTTTGAAAAGAAATATACAAAATACACATACAATTAGGTAAATTTGTATTGAAATACATATACAAAATACACATCAAATAATGTAAATTTGAATGAAAATATATAAACAAATACACTTAAAATAACGTAAATTTGTATAAAATATATATGCAAGATACACATTAAATAATGTAAATGTGATTAAAAAAATATATACAAAAAACAAATAGAATAATGTAAAATCGTATCAAAATAAATACACAGAATATCAATAAAATTCCCAAAAATTATCGCTTTTATTATAAAAATATATTTACTAAAATCCACATGAAATATTTAAATTTGTATTGAAATAAATATACAAAATGCATATACAGTAAGGTAAATTTGTATTGAAAGAGATATTCAAAAATACATATAAAACAATGTAAATTTGTTTCAAAATATATATACGAATACACATAAAATAAAGTAGATTTCTATAGAAATATATATACACAATACATATAAAATTATGTAAATACGTATAAAAATATATATACAAAATACATATCAAATAATGTAAATTCGTGTCAAAATAAATAAACAAAATATCATGAAAAGAATGTGTATTTGTATGAAAATAGATAATAGATAATAAATTTGTATAAAATATATATGCAAGATACACATTAAATAATGTAAATATGTATAAAAAATATATACAAAAAACAAATAGAATAATGTAAAATCGTATCAAAATAAATACACAGAATATCAATAAAATAATGTAAATTTGTATGAAAATAAAGATGCAAAATTCCTAAAAATTATCGCATTTTTTATAAAAATATATTTACCAAAATACACATGAAATATTTAAATTTGTATTGAAATAAATATACAAAATGCATATACAGTAAGGTAAATTTGTATTGAAAGTGATATGCAAAAATACATATAAAACAACGTAAATTTGTTTCAAAATATATATACGAATACAAATAAAAAAAACGTAGATTTCTATAAAAATATATATACAAAATACACTTAAAATTAAGCATATACGTATAAAAAAATGTATACAAAATACACATTAAATAATGTAAATTCGAATTAAAATAAATAAACAAAATACCAATAAAAGAATGTGTATTTGGATAAATATCAATATACAAAATACACATACAAAATAAACATAAAATAAGGTAGATTTGTAATAAAATATATGTACAAAATACATAAAATAATGTAAATTTATATGAAAATATATATACAAATACACATAAAATACCATGAATTTGTATAAAAATATATATTCAAAATAAATATGAAATAATGTAAAAGCGTATAAAAATATATATATAAAAGTACATATAAAATAATGTAAATTCGTATCAATATAAATCAACAAAACACCAATAAAATAATATATATTTGAATGAAAATAAATTTACAAAATACACATAACATAACTAAAATTTGTATTAAAATATATACAAAAATACATAGAAATGATTTGAGTTTGTGTGAAAATAGATATACAAAATACACATAAAACTAGGTAAATTTCTTTTGAAATGTATATACAAAATACCCATAAAATATTGTAAATTTGTGTCAAAATATATAAACAAATACACATAAAATAACGTAAATTTGTATGAAAAATATATACAAAATACACATAGAACAATGTAAATTCGTATCAAAATGAATGAGCAGAATATCAATAAAATAATGTAAATTTGTAGGAAAATAAAGAAACAAAATGCCCAAGAAATAAAGCATATGTTTATAAAAATACAGATAAAAAAATACATATCGAATAATTAAATTTGTATTAAAATTAATATACAAAATGCGTATATAATAAGGTAAATTTGTATTGAAAAAATATGCAACATACACGTTTACTCATACAAATTTATATTATTTTATTGGTATTTTGTTTATTTATTTTGATACGAATTACATGATTATATGTGTATTTTGTACATATTTTTTATAAGTATTTACATTATTTAATGTGTATTTTGTTTATATATTTTCATACAAATTTACGTTATTATATGTGTATTTGTATAAATATTATGATACAAATTTACTTTATTTCATGTATTTTGTATATATATTTCAATTAAAATTTAGCTTATTTTGTGTGTATTTTGTATATATTTTCATACAAATTTACTTACTTCTGTGTATTTTTGTATATACTTTTATATAAATTTACGTTATTTTATGTGTATTTTGTATATTTATATTTATAAAAATACATATTCTTTTATTGGTATTTTGTTTATTTATTTTGATATATAAAATTTATTTATTTTGATATACAAAATACATGTGTATTTTGTATATTTATTTTCATACAATTTTTTTTTTCTTTTTATTTATTTTCATACAAATTCTCGTTATTTTATATGTATTTTGTATATTTTTTTTTCTACAAATATACGTTCTTTTATCTGAATTTTGTTTATTGAATTTGAAACGAATTTACCTTATTTTGTATATCTATTTTTATACAAATTAAAATACTTCTGTGTATTTTTGTATGTAGTTTTATATAAATTTACGTTATTTTATGTGTATTTTGTATATTTATATTTATACAAATACACATTCTTTTATTGGTTTTTTTTATTTTTTTATTCGAATTTACATTATTTTATGTGTATTTTGTATAAATTTTTTTTATACGTATTTACTTCATTTTATGTGTATTTTGTATATATATTTTTATAGAAATCTACGTTATTTTATGTGTATTCGTATATATATTTTGAAACAAATCTACATTGGTTTATATGTATTTTGCATATCTATTGCAATACAAATTTACCTTATTGTATGTGTTTTCCATATATTTATATTAATACAAATCTAATATTTTTATGTGTATTTTGGTATATATATTTTTATAAATAAAAAAAATGCGTTATTTTATGGGTATTTATTTTCATACAAATTTACATTATTTTATTAAAATTCTGTGTATTTATTTTGACACGATTTTACATTATTCTATTTGTGTTTTGTATATATTTTTTTATACAAATTTACGTTATTTTAAGTGTATTTGTTTATATCTTTTAATTCAAATTTACATTATTTTATGTGTATTTTGTATATGTATTTCAATACAAATTTACCTAATTTTATATGTATTTTGTATATTTATTTTCATACAAATTTAAAATACTTATGTGTATTTTTGTATATAGTTTGATACAAATTTAGGTTATTTTATGTGTATTTTGTATATCTATTTTCATACAAATATAAATTCTTTTATTGATAATTTGTTTATTTATTTTGACGCGAATTTACAGTATTTAATGTGTATTTTGTATATATATTTTTATACGTATTTACATCATTTCATGTGTATTTTGTATATATCCTTATTGTATGTGCATTTTGTATATTTATTTCAATACAAATTTAAATATTTTATGTGTATTTTGGTATATATATTTTTATAAGAAATGAGCTATTTGATGGGAATTTTGCATCTTTATTTTCATAGAAATTTACATTATTTTATTAATATTCGGTATTTTTATTTTGATACGATTTTACATTATTCCATTTGCTTTTTGTATATATATTCTTTTTATACATATTTACATCATTTAATGTGTATCTTGCATATATATTTCATACAAATTTATTATCCATTATTTATTTTCATACAAATACACATTCTTTTCATGATATTTTGTTTATTTATTTTGACACGAATTTACATTACTTAATATGTATTTTGTATATATATTTTTATACGTATTTACATAATTTCATGTAAATTTTGTATATATATTTCCATAGAAATCTACGTTATTTTATGTGTATTCGTATATATATTTTGAAACAAATTTACACTGTTTTATTTGTATTTTGCGTTTTTTTTCAATAAAAATTTATCTTATTGTATGTGTGCATTTTTTATATTAATTTTAATACAAATTTAATTATTCTATGTGTATTTTATATGTATTTAAAAAATATGCTTTATCTTATGGGTATTTTGCATCTTTATTTTCATACACATTTAAATTATTTAATTGATATTCTGTGTACTTATTTTGTTACGATTTTACATTAGTCTATGTAGAACAAAAATAAATACAGTATACACAAAATAGATATGCAAAATATATATAAACAATGTAAATTTGTTTCAAAATATATATACGAATACACATGAAATAAGGTAGATTTCTATCAAAATATATATACAAATACATAAAATCAACTAAATACGTATAAAAAAATTGATACAAAATACACATACAATAATTTCTATTCGTATCAAAATAAATAAACAAAATACCAAAAAAACAATGTGTATTTGTATATATATATATATATATATATATATATATATATATATATATATATATATATATATATATATATATATATATATATATATATATATATATATATATATATATATATATATACAAAATAGACATTAAATAATATAAATTTGTTTAAAACTATACAAAATACATGAAATGATGTAAATACGTATAAAAATATATATACAAAATACACATTAAATAATGTGAAATGTCAAAATACACAAAATGCACATAAAATAATGTAAATTTGAATACATGTATAAAAATATATATACAAAATACATAAAAAAATTTAATTTATAAAAATAAATATATACAAAAATACACATACAAATAAATTTGTATTGAAATAGATATGCAAAATACATATAAAACAATGTAAATTTGTTAAAATATATATATACATAAAATAACGTAGATTTCTATAAAAATATATATACAAAATACACATAAAATGAAGTAAATACGTATAAAAAAAAATATACAAAATACACATAAAATAACGAAAATTTGTATGAAAATAAAAAAAAATATATAAAAAAATTGTATGAAAATAAATTTACAAAATACACATGTATTTTGTATGTCTATTTTCACACAAATTTAATTACTTCTGTGTGTTTTTGCATATAGTTTCATATAAATTTACGTTATTTTATTGTATTTTGTATATTTATATCTATACAATACACATTCTTTTATTAGTATTTTGTTTATTTATTTTGATACGAGTTTACATTATTTTATGTGTATTTTGTATACCTTTTTTTATACGTATTTACTTCATTTTATGTGTATTTTGTATATTTATTTTCATAGATATCTATGCTATTTTATATGTATTCGTATATATATTTTGAAAAAAATTTACATGGTTTTATATGTATTTTGCATATCTATTTCAATACAAATTTAACTTATTGTATGTGCATTTTGAATATTTATTTTAATACAAATTTAAATATTTTATGTGTGTCTTGGTATATATATTTTTAAAAAAATGCGATATTTTATGGGTATTTTGCATCTTAATTTTCATACAAATTTACATTATTTTATTAATATTATGTGTATTTATTTTGATACGATTTTATATTATTCTATTTGTGTTTTGTATATATTTTTTTATACATATTTACATTATTTAATGTGTATTTTTTATATATTTTATACAAATTTACGTTATTTTAAGTGTATTTGTTTATATATTTTCATTCAAATTTACATTCTTTTATGAGTATTTTGTAAATGTATTTCAATACAGATTTACCTAATTTTATGTGTATTTTGTATATTTATTTTCATACAAATTAAAATTATTTTGTATTTTTGTATAAAGTTTTATAAATTTAGGTGATTTTAAGTGTATATATATATATATATATATATATATATATATATATATATATATATATATATATATATATATATATATATATATATATATATATATATATATATATATATATATATATATATATATATATATATATATATATATATATATATATATATATATATATATATATATATATATATATATATATATATATACGTGTTTACATCATTTGATGTATTTTGTATATATATTTCTATAGAAATCTACGTTGACTTATGAGTATTCGTATATAGATTTTGAAATAAATTTACGCTGTTTTATGTGTATTTTGCATATTTTTTCAATACAAATTTACCTTATTGTATATGCATTTTGTATATTAATTTTAATACAAATTTAATTATGCTATGTGTGTTTTGTATATGTATTTTTATAAAATATGCTTCATTTTATGGGTATTTTGCATTTTTATTTTCATACAAATTTACTTGATTTTATTTATATTCTGTTTATTTTTTTTAAATAATTTTACATTATTCTATGTGTATTTTGTATATCTATTTTTATACGTATTTACTTAATTATATGCGTATTTTGTATATATATTTTTATAGAAATCTACGTTATTTTATGTGTATTCGTATATATATTTTAAAACAAATTTACATTGTTTTATATGTATTTTTGCATATCTCTTTCAATACAAGTTTACCTTGTTGTTTGTGCTTTTTGTATATTTATTTCAATACAAATTTATATATTTTATGTGTATTTTGGTATATATATTTTTATAAGAAATGCGTATTTGATGGGAATTTTGCATCTTTATTTTCATACAAATTTATATTATTTTATTAATATTCGGTGTATTTATTTTGTTACGATTTCATTATTCTATTTTTTTGTATATATATTTTTTATACATATTTACATTATTTAATGTGTATCTTGCATATATATTTCATACAAATTTATTATATATTATTTATTTTCATACAAATTCTTTTCATGATATTTTGTTAATTTATTTTGACACGAGTTTACCTAGATATGTATTTTGTATATATATTTTTATATGTATTTACATAATTTCATGTGTATTTTGTATATATATTTCTATAGAAATCTACGTTATTTTATGTGTATTCGTATATATATTTTGATACAAATTTACTTTGTTTTATACGTATTTTTGAATATCTCTTTCAATACATATTTACCTTACTGTATATGCTTTTTGTATATTTATTTCAATACAAATTTAAATATTTTATGTGTATTTTGCTATATATATTTTTATAAAAAATGCGCTATTTTATGGGAATTTTGCATCTTTCTTTTCATACAAATTTACATTATTTTATTGATATTCTGTGTATTTATATTGATAGGATTTTACATTATTGTATTTCTTTTTTGTATATATTTTTTTATACACATTTACATTATTTAATGTGTATCTTGCATATATATTTTATACAAATTTACGTTATTTTAAGTGTATTTGTTTATATATTTTCATTCAAATTTACATTATTTTATGTGCATTTTGTATATTTATTTCAATATAAATTTAAATATTTTATGTGTATTTTGGTATATATATTTTTATAAGAAATGCGCTATTTGATGGGAATTTTGCATCTTTATTTTCATACAAATTTACATTATTTTATTAATATTCGGTATTTTTATTTTGATACGATTTTACATTATTCCATTTGCTTTTTGTATATATATTCTTTTTATACATATTTACATCATTTAATGTGTATCTTGCATATATATTTCATACAAATTTATTATCCATTATTTATTTTCATACAAATACACATTCTTTTCATGATATTTTGTTTATTTATTTTGACACGAATTTACATTACTTAATATGTATTTTGTATATATATTTTTATACGTATTTACATAATTTCATGTGTATTTTGTATATATATTTCCATAGAAATCTACGTTATTTTATGTGTATTCGTATATATATTTTGAAACAAATTTACACTGTTTTATTTGTATTTTGCGTTTTTTTTCAATAAAAATTTACCTTATTGTATGTGTGCATTTTTTATATTAATTTTAATACAAATTTAATTATTCTATGTGTATTTTTGTATATGTATTTTTAGAAAAAAAATATTATTTATCTTAAGGGTATTTTTCATATTTATATTCATAAAAATTTAAATTATTTTATTTATATTATGTGTACTTATTTTTATAATATTTTAAATTATTATATTTATAAAAAAAATAAATAAATAATAAAAAAAAATATATATGCAAAATACATATAAACAATGTAAATTTGTTTCAAAATATATATACGAATACACATGAAATAAGGTAGATTTCTATAAAAATATATATACAAAATACACATAAAATCAAGTAAATACGTATAAAAAATGTATATAAAATACACATAAAATATTGTAAATTAGTATCAAAATAAATAAACAAAATACTAATAAAACAATGTATTTGTAAATATATATATATATATATATATATATATATATATATATATATATATATATATATATATATATATATAGATATATATATATATATATATATAGATATATATATATACAAAAGACACATTAAATAATATAAATTTGTTTAAAACTATACAAAATACACATGAAATGATGTAAATACGTATAAGAATATATATACAAAATACTCATTAAATAATGTAAATTCGCGTCAAAATAAATAAATAAAATATCAGTAAAAGAATGTGTATTTGTATGAAAATAGATATACAAAATACACATAAAATAGCCTAAGTTTGTACCAACTATATACAAATATACACAAAAATATTTTAAATTTGTATGAAAATAAATATACAAAATACACATAAAATTAGGTAAATTTGTATTGAAATACATACACAAAATGCACATAAAATAATGTAAATTTGAATGAAAATACATAAACAAATACACTTAAAATAACGTAAATTTGTATAAAAAAATATGTACAAAACACAAATAGAATAATGCAAAATCGTATCAAAATAAATACACAGAATATTAATAAAATAATGTAAATATGTATGAAAATAAAGAAGCAAAATACCCATAAAATAATGCATTTTTTTTATTTATAAAAACATATATACCAAAATACACATCAAAAATTTTTATTTATTAAAATAAATATACAAAAAACACATACAATAAGATAAATTTGTATTGAAATAGATATGCAAAATACATATAAAACAATGTAAATTTGTTTCAAAATATATATACGAATACACATAAAATAACGTAGATTTTTATAAAAATATATTTACAAATATACATAAATGAAGTAAATATAAAAAATGTATACAAAATACACATAAAATAATGTAAATTGTATCAAATAAATAAACAAAATACCAATAAAGAATGTGTATTTGTATAAATATAAATATAAAATACACATAAAATAACGTAAATTTGTATAAAACTATATACAAAAATACAGAAGTATTTTAATTTGTATAAAATAGATATACAAAATAAGGTAAATTGTTTCAAATTAATAAACAAAATTCAGATAAAAGAACGTATATTTGTAGAAAATATAAATACACATAAAATAACGAAAATTTGTATGAAAATAAAAAAATAAAATTGTATGAATAAATATAAAATACACATGTATTTTGTATATCTATTTTCACACAAATTTAATTACTTGTGTGTGTTTTGCATATAGTTTTATATAAATTTACGTTATTTTATTTGTATTTTGTATATTTATATTTATATAATACATGTTCTTTTATTAGTATTTTGTTTATTTATTTTGATACGAGTTTACATTATTTTATGTGTATTTTGTATACCTTTTTTATACGTATTTACTTCATTTTATGTGTATTTTGTATATTTATTTTCATAGAAATCTATGCTATTTTATGTGTATTCGTATATATTTTGAAAAAAATTTACATAGTTTTATATGTATTTTGCATATCTATTTCAATACAAATTTAACGTATTGTATGTGCATTTTGAATATTTATTTTAATACAAATTCAAATATTTTATGTGTGTCTTGGTATATATATTTTTATAAAAAATGCGATATTTTATGGGTATTTTGCATCTTAATTTCATACAAATTTACATTATTTTATTAATATTCTGTGTATTTATTTTGATACGATTTTATATTATTCTATTTGTGTTTTGTATATATTTTTTATACATATTTACATTATTTAATGTGTATTTTTTATATATATTTTATACAAATCTACGTTATTTTAAGCGTATTTGTTTATATATTTTCATTCAAATTTTCATTCTTTTATGAGTATTTTGTAAATGTATTTCAATACAAATTTACCTAATTTTATGTGTATTTTGTATATTTATTTTCATACAAATTAAAATAATTTTTTGTGTATTTTTGTATATAATTTTATACAAATTTAGGTGATTTTATGTGTATATTGTATATCTCTATTTTCATACAAATACACATTTTTTTATTAATATCTTGTTTATTGATTTTGACGCGAATTTACATTATTTAATGTGTATTTTATATATATATATATATATATATATATATATATATATATATATATATATATATATATATATATATATATATATATATATATATATATATATATATATATATATATATATATATATATATATATATATATATATATATATATATATACGTGTTACATTTGATGTATTTTGTATATATATTTCATAGAAATCTACGTTGATTTATGAGTATTCGTATATAGATTTTGAAATAAATTTACGCTGTTTTATGTGTATTTTGCATATTTTTCAATACAAATTTTTATTGTATATGCATTTTGTATATTAATTTTAATACAAATTTAATTATGCTATGTGTTTTGTATATGTATTTTATAAAATATGCTTCATTTTATGGGTATTTTGCATTTTTATTTTCATAAAAATGTACTTTATTTTATTAATATTATGTTAATTTTTTTTTTAAATAAATTTACATAATTATCTGTGTATTTTTTATATCTATTTTTATACGTATTTACTTAATTTTATGCGTATTTTGTATATATATTTTATAGAAATCTACGTTATTTTATGTATTCGTATAGATATTTTATAACAAATTTTCATTGTTTTATATTTATTTTTTCATATCTCTTTAAGTAAAAGTTTACCTTGTTGTATGTGCATTTTGTATATTTATTTCAATACAAATTTATATATTTTATGTGTATTTTGGTATATATATTTTTTATAAGAAATGCGTATTTGATGGGAATTTTGCATCTTTATTTTCATACAAATCTATATTATTTTATTAATATTCGGTGTATTTATTTTGTTACGATATCTCATTATTCTATTTGTTTTTTGTATATATATTTTTTATACATATTTACATTATTTAATGTGTATCTTGCATATATATTTCATACAAATTTATTATCTATTATTTATTTTCATACAAATTCTTTTCATGATATTTTGTTTATTTATTTTGACACGAGTTTACCTAGATATGTATTTTGTATATATATTTTTATATGTATTTACATAATTTCATGTGTATTTTGTATATATATTTCTATAGAAATCTACGTTATTTTATGTGTATTCGTATATATATTTTGATACAAATTTACTTTGTTTTATACGTATTTTTGAATATCTCTTTCAATACATATTTACCTTACTGTATATGCTTTTGTATATTTATTTCAATACAAATTTAAATATTTTATGTGTATTTGCTATATATATATTTTTATAAAATGCGCTATTTTATGAATTTGCATCTTTCTTTCATACAATTTACATTATTTTATTGATATTCTGTGTATTTATATTGATAGGATTTTACATTATTGTTTCTTTTGTATATATTTTTATACACATTTACATTATTTAATGTGTATCTTGCATATATTTATACAAATTTACGTTATTTTAAGTGTATTTGTTTATATATTTTCATTCAAATTTACATTATTTTATGTGTATTTTATATGTATTTCAATAGATATTTATCTAATTTTATGTGTATTTTGTAATTTTCTTTTCATTCAAATTTTAAATATTTTTGTGTATTTTTGTATATAGTTTTATACAAATTTAGGTTATTTTATGTACGCATTTACATTATTTAATGTGTTTTGTATATATATTTTACTCAAATTTACCTTATTTTATGTGCATTTTTGTACATATATTTTTTTAGAAATTTGCGTTATTTTATGTGTATTTGTATATATTTTCTCATACAAATTTACATTATTTTATTGCTATTTTGTTTATTTATTTTGATACGAATGAAAATAGATATACAAAAAATACATAAAATAAACTTAATTTGAATTGAAATATATATACAAAATACATAAAATAATGTAAATTTGTGTCAAAATATTTTAACAGATGCATAAAATAACGTAAATTTGTTTTAAAATATACAAAATACACATTAAATAATGTAAATATGTATAAAAAAATATATACAAAACACAAATAGAATAATGTAAAATCGTATCAAAGTAAATACACAGAATATTAATAAAACAATGTAAATTTCTATGAAAATAAAGATGCAAAATACCCATTAAATAACACATTTTTTTATAAAAATATATATACCAAAATACACATGAAAAAATTAATTTGTATTAAAATAAATATACAAAATACACATACAATAAGGTAAATCTGTATTGAAATAGATATGCAAAATACATATAAAACAATGTAAATTTGTTTCAAAATATATATACGAATACACATAAAATAACGTAGATTTGTATAAAAATATATATACAAAATACACATAAAATGAAGTAAATACGTATAAGAAAATGTATACAAAATACACATAAAATAATGTAAATACGTATAAAAAATATGTACAAAATACACATATAATCATGTAATTCGTATCAAACTAAATAAACAAAATATCAATAAAATAATGTAAATTTGTATGAGAAAACATATAGAAATACATATAAAATATCGCTAATTTCTATAAAAATATATGTCCAAAAATAAACGTAAAATAAATTAGCTTTGGATAAAAATATATATTCAAAACACACATTAAATAAAGTAAATGTGTACATAAAATAACCTAAATTTGTATAAAACTATATACAAAAAACACAAAAATAATTTAAATTTGTATGAAAAGAAATATACAAAATACACATAAAATTAGGTTAATTTGTATTGAAATACATATACAAAATACACATAAATTACTGTAAATTTGAAAGAAAATATATAAACAAATACACATATAATAACGTAAATTTGTATGAAATATATATTCAAAATACACATTAAATAATGTAAATATGTATAAAAAAATATATACAAAACACAAATAGAATAATGTAAAATCGTATCAAAATATATACACAGAATATTAATAAAATAATGTAAATTTGTATGAAAATAAAGATGCAAAATACGTATAAAATAACGCATTTTTTATAAAATTATTGATACCAATATACACATAAAATATTTGAATTTGTTTTAAAATAAATATACAAAATGCACATACAATAAGCTAGATTTGTATTGAAATAGATATGCAAAATACATATAAAATAATTTAAATTTGTTTCAAAATATATATACGAATACACATAAAATAACGTAGATTTCTATAAAAATACATACACAAAATACACATAATATTAAGTAAATACGTATAAAAAAATGTATACAAAATACACATAAAATAATGTAAATTCGTATAAATGTAAATAAACAATATACCAATAAAAGAATGTGTATTTGAATAAATATAAATATACAAAATGCACATAAAATAACGAAAATTTATATAAAACTATATACATAAAATAACGCAAATTTCTATAAAAATATATGTACAAAAATGAACATAAAATAAATTTGCATAAAAATATATATAAATAACACACTTTAGATAAAGTAAATGAGTATAAAAATATGTATACAAAATACCTATGAAATAATCTAAATTCGTATCGAATTAAATTAAGAAAATATCAATAAAATAATGTCATTTTGGATGAAAATATATATACAAAATACACATAAAATATCCTAAATACAAATACAAATATACACATAAAATAATTTAATATTGAATGAAATAAATATACAAAATAAACATAAAATAAGGTAAATTTGTAATGAAATATATGAAAAAAATACACATAAAATAATATAAATTTGTATGAAAATATATATACAAATACACATTAAATAACATGAATTTGTATAAAATTTGTATCAAAATATATACTTATACACACAATAAAATAACGTAATTTTTTTATAAAAAAGTATATACAAAATACACATAAAATAATTTAAATACGTAGAAAAATATATATACAAAAAACACATAAATTAATGTAAATTTGTATGAAAATATAAAAGCAAATACACATAAAATAATGTAAATTTGGATAAAATATATATACAAAATGAACATTAAATAATGTAAATATGTATAAAAAAAATATACAAAATACACATAGAATAATGTTAAATCGTATCAATATAAATAAAGAGAATATCAATAAAATAATGAAAATTTGTATGAAAATAAATATGCAAAATATCCATATAATAACGCATATTTGCATAAAAATATATATACAAAAATACATGTAAAATAATTAGATTTGTATTAAAATAAATATACAAAATGCACGTACAATAAAGTAAATTTGTATTGAAATAGATATGCAAAATACACATCAATAATGTAAAGTTGTATCAAAATATATAATACGAATACTCATAAAATAGAGTAAATTTCTATGAAAATGTTCATATAAAATAGATATACAAAATACACATATAACTAGTTAAATTTGTATTTAAATAAATGTACAAAAAACACATAAAATAATGTATATTTGTATGAAATGAAAACAAATACATTTTATATAAAATATATATACAAAATACACTTAGAATAATGTAAAATCATATCAAAATAAATATACAGAATATCAATAAAATAATATAAATTTGTATGAAAATAAAGATGCTAAATACCCATAAAATAAAGCATATTTTTATAAAAATACATATAAAAAATTACACATAGATTAATCAAATTTGTATTAAAATTAATATACAAAATGCTCATTCAATAAGGTAAATTTGTATTGAAAAAATATGCAAAATACACATAAAACAATGTAAATTTGTTTCAAAATATATATACGAATACACATAAAATAACGCAGATTTATATAGAAATATATATACAAAATACACTTGAAATAATGTAAATACGTATAAAAATATATATACAAAATACACATTAAATAATGTTAATTCGTGTCAAAATAAATAAACAAAATATCATGAAAAGAATGTGTATTTGTATGAAAATAGATATACAAAATACACATAAAATAACCTAAATTTGTATAAAACTATATACAAAAATACACAAAAATAATTTAAACTTGTATGAAAATAAATATACAAAAAACATATAAAAATAGGTAAAATACACATAAAATAATGTAAATTTGAATGAAAATATATAAACATATAGACTTAAAATAACGTAAATTTGTATCAAATATATATACAAAAAAAACATTAAATAATGTAAATATGTATAAAAAATATATATACAAAACACAAATAAAATAATGTAAAATCGTATCAAAATAAGTACAGAAAATATTAATAAAATAATGTAAATTTGTATGAAAATTAAGATGCAAAATACCCATAAAATAACGCATTTTTTATAAAAATATATATACGAAAAAACATAAAATATTTGATTTTGTATTAAAATAGATATACAAAATACTCATAAAATAAGCTAAATTTGAATTGAAATATATATACAAAATAAATAAAATAATGTAAATTTGTATCAAAATACCTATACAAATACACATATAATAACGTTAATTTGCATAAAAATATATAAACAAAATACAAATTAAATAATGTAAATACGTATAAAAAATGTACAAAATACACAAATAATCATGTAATTCGTATCAAAATAAGTAGACAAAATACGAATGAAATAATGTAAATTTCTATGAGAAAACATATACAAAATACACATAAATAACGCAAATATCAATAAAAATATATATAATATAATATATTTTTATACATATTTAAAATATTTAATGTATATTTTGTATATATATATTTTATCCAAATTTACGTGATTTTATATGTATTTGTTTATATATTTTCATACAAATTTACATTATTTTATGTGAGTTTTGTATATGTATTTCAATACAAATTTGCCTAACTTTATGTGTATTTTGCATATCTATTTTCAAACAAATTTAAATTATTTTTGTGTATTTTTGTATATATTTTTATACAAATTTTAGTAATTTTATTTGTTTTTGTATATATGTTTTCCTACAAATATACATTCTTTATTGGAATTTTGTATTTAATTTTTTACGAATTTTCATTATTGTATGTGTATTTTGTATATATTTTTCTACGTATTTAAACTATTTTATGTGTATTTTATATATAGATTTTCATAAAAATTTACGTTATTTTATTGTGTGTATTCGTATATATTTTGAAACAAATTTTATACAAATTCATGTTATTTTATGTGTCTTTGTATATATATTTTCATACAAATTTATATTATTTTATGTGTATTCTTACATATATTTTATTACAAATTTACCTTATTTTATGTTTATTTTGTATATTTATTCCATTCAATTTTAAACTATTTAATGTGTATATTTGTATTTGTATTCAGGTTATTTTATGTGTGTTATTTATATATATTTTCATCCAAAATTACATTATTTTATTGTTATTTTCTTAATTTAACTCGATACGAATTTAGATTATTTCATAGGTATTTTGAATACATATTTTTATACTCATTTACATTACCTATTGTGTGTTTTTGTATATATTTTTTTATGCAAACTAATTTTATGTGCATTTTTGTACATATATTTGTATAGAAACATAAAACGTTATTTTATGTGTATTTTGAACATGTTTTCTCATACAAATTTATATTATTTAATTAGTTTTTTTTTATTTATTTTGATGCGAATGACTTGATTATTTGTGTATTTTGTAAATATTTTTTTATACGTATTTACATTACTTAATGTGTATTTTGTTTATATATTTTTTTACAAATTTACGTTATTATATGTGTATTTGTTAAAAATATTTTGAAACGAATTTACTTTATTTTATGTATTTTGTATATATATTTCAATTCAAATTTAGCTTATTTTGTGTGTATTTTGTATATCTATTTTCATGCAAATTTAATTACTTCTGTGTATTTTTGTATATAGTTTTATTTTGTTTTTTTATACTTATTCGAATTTACATTATTTTATGTGTATTTTGTATACATTTTTTTTATTCGTATTTACTTAATTTTATTTGTAATTTGTTTATATATATGTATAGAAATCTACATTATTTTATGTGTATTCGTATATATATTTTGAAACAAATTTACATTGTTTTATATGTATTTTGCATATCTATTTCAATATAAATTTACCTTATTGTATGTGCATTTTGTATATTTATTTTAATACAAATTCAAATATTTTATGTGTATTTTGGTATATATAATTTTTTAAAAAATGCGTTATTTTATAGGTATTTTGCATCTTAGTTTTCTTACAAATGTACATTATTTTATTAATATTTTGTGTATATATTTGATACGATTTTATATTATACTATTTGTGTTTTGAATATATATTTTTTATACATATTCTCATTTTTTAATGTGTATTTTTTATATATATTTTATACAAATTAACGTTATTTTAAGTGTATTTGTTTATATAATTTCATTCAAATTTACATTATTTTAAGTTTTTTTTTATATGTATTTCAATACAAATTTACCTTATTTTATGTGTATTTTGTATATTTATTTTCATACAAATTTAATTATTTTTGTGTTTTTTTCTATATACATATAGAGTAAATTTCTATGAAAATATATATTCAAAATACATATAAAATTATGTAAATAAGTATAAAAATATATATATCAAATACACCTAAAAAAATGAAAATTCGTATCAAAATAAATAAACAAAATTCCGATAAAAGAACGTATATTTGTAGGAAAATAAATATACAAAATACACATAAAATTACGAAAACAAAACAAAAAAATAAATTTCAATTTGTATGAAAATAGATATACAAAATTCACATATAATTAGTTAAATTTGTATTTAAATACATGTACAAAATACACATAAAATAATGTAAATATGTATGAAATGAAAACAAATTCACATAAAATAACGTACATTTGTATAAAATAGATATACAAAATATACATAGAATAATGTAAAATCGTATCAAAATAAATACACAGAATATCAATAAAATAAAGTAATTTTGTATGAAAATAAAGATGCAAAATACCCATAAAATAAGGCATATTTTTTTAAAAATACATATACAAGAATACACATAGAATAATTAAATTTGTATTGAAATTAATATACAAAATGCACGTACAATAAGGTAAATTTGCAATGAAAAAATATACAAAATGCACATAAAACATTGTATATTTGTTTCAAAATATATATACGAATACACATAAAATAACGTATATTTCTATAGAAATATATATACAAAATACACATGAAATGACGTAAATACGTATAAAAATATATATACACAATACACATTAAATAATGTAAATTCGCATCAAAATAAATAAACAAAATATCAATAAAAGAATGTGTATTTGTATGAAAATAAATATACAAAATACACATAAAATATTGTAAATTTGTATAAAACTCTATTCAAAAAATACACAAAAATAATTTAAATTTGTATAAAAATATATATACAAAATACACATAAAACTAGTTAAATTTCTATTGAAATACATATACAAAATACACATAAAATAATGTAAATTTGAATGAAAATATAAAAACAAATACACTTAAAATAACGTAAATTTGTATGAAATATATATAGAAAATACACACTAAATAATGTATATATGTATAAAAAAAAAATGTATACAAAACACAAATAGAATAATGTAAAATAGTATCAAAATAAATACACAGAATATTAATAAAATAATGTAAATTTGTATGAAAATAAAGATGCAAAATACCCATAAAACAACGCATTTTTTTGAAAATATATATACCAAAATACACATAAAATATTTGAATTTTTATTACTATAAATATACAAAATGCACATACAATAAGGTAAATTTGTATTGAAATAGATATGCAAAATACACATAAAACAATGTAAATTTGTTTCAAAATATATATACGAATACACATAAAATAACGTAGATTTCTATAAAAATATATATACAAAATACACATAAAATTAAGTAAATACAAATAAGGAAATGTATACAAAATACACATAAAATAATGTAAACTCGTATCAAAATAAATTAACAAAAGACACATAAAATAAGCTAAATTTGAATTGAAATAAATATAGAAAATACATAAAATAATGTATTTTTGTATCAAAATATATATTCAAATACACATATAATAACGTAGATTTGTATAAAAATATATGAACAAAATACACATTAAATAATGTAAATACGTATAAAAGATATGTACGTCATGTAAAAAAATTTAAAATTAAAGATGCAAAATACCCATAAAATAAATCATATTTAAAAAAATATATATACAAAAATACACATAAAATAATTGAATTTGTATTAATATAAATATACAAAATACACATACATTAAGGTAGAATTTTATTGAAATAGATATGCAAAAAACACATAAAATAATGATTTTTTTATCAAAATATATACGAATACACTCAATAAAATTACGTAAATTTTTATGAAAATATATATATATATATATAAAATACACATAAAATAATGTAAATACATAGAAAAATATATATACAAAATACACATAAAATAATGTAAATTCTTATCAAAATAAATAAACAAAATTTACTCAAAAAGAATGTATATTTGTAGGAAAATATATATACAAAATACAAATAAAATAATTTAAATTTGTTTGAAAATAGATATGCAAAATACACATGAAATTAGGCAAATTTTTATTGAAATACTTATACAAAATACACATAAAATAATGTAAATTTGTATGAAAATATGTAAACAAATACACATAAGATAACGTAAATTTCCATAAAATATATGTACAAAATATACATTAAATAATGTAAATATGTCTAAAAATATATTTACAAAATACACTGAATAACGTAAAATCGTATCAAAATAAATAAACAGACTATCAATAAAATAATGTAAATTTGTATGAAAATAAAGATGCAAAATACCCATATAATAACGCATATTTGTTTAAAAATATATATACAAAAATACACATAAAATAATTAAATTTGTATCAAAATAAATATACAAAAGGCACATACAATAAAGAAAACTTGTATTGAAATAGATATGCGAAATACACATAAATAATGTAAATTTGGATCAAAATATATATACGAATACATAAACTAGAGTAAATTTCTATGAAAATATACATACACAATACATATAAAATGATGTAAATAAGTATAAAAATATATATATATCAAATACACCTAAATAATGTAAATTCGTATCAAAATAAATAAACAAAATTCCGATAAAAAACGTATATTTGTAGGAAAATAAATATACAAAATACACTTAAAATAACGAGAATTTGTATAAAAATATATAAAAAAAAAACACGAAAATCATATCAATTTGTATGAAAATTAATATACAAAATACACATATAATTAGTTAAATTTATATTTAGATACATGTACAAACACATAAAAATGTAAATTTGTATGAAAATGAAACAAATACACATAATAATAAAATACATTTGTATAAAATATATATATACAAAATGCATATATAGAATGTAAAAAATCGTATCAAAATAAGTAAAATAAATATCAATAAAATTTAAATTTGTATGAAAATAAAGATGCAAAATACCGATAAAATAAAGCATATTTAAAAAAAAAATACATATACAAAAATACACATAGAATAATTAAATTTGTATTAAAATTAATATACAAAATGCACTTACTATAAGGTAAATTTGTATTGAAAAAAAAATGCAAAATACACATAAAACAGTGTAAATTTGTTTCAAAATATATAAACGAATACACATAAAAAAACGTAGATTTCTATAGGAATATATATACAAAATACACATGAAATACGTATAAAAATATATATACAAAATACACATTAAATAATGAAAACTCGCGTCAAAATAAATAAACAAAATATCAATAAAAGAATGTGTATTTGGGTGAAAATAAATATACAAAATACACATAAGATAATCTAAATTTGTATAAAACTATATACAAAAATACATAAAAATAATTTATATTTGTATGAAAATAAATATACAAAATACACATAAAATTAGGTAAATTTGTATTTAAATACATATACAAAATACACATAAAATAATGTAAATTTGAATGAAAATACATGAACAAATACACTTAAAATAACGTAAATTTGTATAAAAAAATATATACAAAACACAAATAGAATAATGTAAAATCGTATTAAAATAAATACACAGAATATTAATAAAATAATGTAAATTTTTATGAAAATAAAGAGGCAAAATACCCATAAAATAACGCATTTTTTTTATTTATAAAAATATATATACCAAAATAAACATAAAAAAAATAAATTGGTATTAAACTAAATATATAAAAAACACATACAATAAGGTAAATTTGTATTGAAATAGATATGCAAAATACATATAAAACAATGTAAATTTGTTTCAAAATATATATACGAATACACATAAAATAACGTAGATTTCTATAAAAATATATATACAAAATACACATAAAATGAGGTAAATACGTATCAAAAAATGAATACAAAATACATATAAAATAATGTAAATTCGTATCAAAATAAATAAACAAAATACCAATAAAAGAATGTGTATTTGTATAAATATAAATATACATAATTCACATAAAAAGTATTATATAAATTTACGTTATTTTATGCGTATTTTTTATATTCATATTTATACAAATACACATTCTTTTATTGGTATTTTGTTTATTTATTTTGATACGAATTTACATTATTTTATGTGTATTTTGTATACATTTTTTTATACGTATTTACTTCATTTTACGTGTTTTTTGTATATATATTTTCATAGAAATCTACGTTATTTTATGTGTATTCGTATACATTTTTTGAAACAAATTTACATAGTTTTATATGTATTTTGCATATCTATTTCAATACAAATTTAAATTAGTGTATGTGTATTTTGTATAATTATTTTAATAGAAATTTTATTTTTTTATGTGTATTTTGGTATATATATTTTTATAAGAAAATGTGTTATTTTATGGGTATTTTTCTTCTTTATTTTCATACAAATTTACATTATTTTATTAATATTCTGAGTATTTATTTTGAGACGATTTTACAATATTATATTTGTGTTTTCTCTATATTTTTTTTTATATATTTTTACATTATTTAGTTTGTATTTTGTATATATATTTCGTACAAATTTACGTTATTTTAAGTGTATTTGTTTATGTATTTTCATTCAAATCTACATTATTTTATGTGTATTTTGTATACGTATTTCAACACAAATTTACCTAATTTTATGTGTATTTTGTATATTTATTTTCATAGAAGTTTAAATTATTTTTGTGTATTTTTGTATATGTTTTTATACAAATTTAGGTTATTTTATGTGTATTTTGGATATCTATTTTCATACAAATACACATTCTTTTATCGATATTTTGTTTACTTAATTTGACGCGAATTTACATTATTTAATGTGTATTTTGTATATATATTTTTATACGTATTTACATCATTTCATGTGTATTTTGTATATATATTTCTATAGAAATCTACGTTATTTTATGTGTGTTTGTAAATATATTTTGAAACAAATTTACACTGTTTTATGTGTATTTTGCATATTTTTTCAATACAAATTTTCCTTATTGTATGTGGATTTTGTATATTAATTTTAATACAAATTTAACTATTCTATGTATATTTTTGTTTATGTAATTTTATAAAAATATGCTTTATTTTATGGGTATTTTGCATCTTTATTTTCATACAAATTTACATTATTTTATTGATACTCTGTGTATTTGTTTTGATACGATTTTACATTATTCTATGTGTATTTTGTATATATATTTTATACAAATGTACGTTATTTTATGTGTAATTGTTTTCATTTCATACAGATTTACATTATTTTATGTGTATTTTGTACATGTATTTAAATACAAATTTAACTAATAATATGTGTATTTTGTATATCTATTTTCATACAAATTGAAATTATTTTTTTTGTGTGTGTATATATTTTTATACAAATTTTTGCTATTTTATGTGTATTTTGTATATTTATTTTCCAAAAAATATACGTTCTTTTATCGGAATTTCGTTTATTTATTTTGATACGAGTTTACATTATTTTAGGGGTATTTGGTATATATATTTTTATACTTATTTACACCATTATATATGTTTTTTGTATGCATATTTTCATAGAAATTTACTCTATTTTATGTGTATTCGTATATATCTTTTGATAAAAATTTACATTATTTATGTGTATTTTGCATATCTATTTTAATATAAATTTACTTTATTGTATGTGCATTTTTTATTTATATTTTAATACAAATTTAATTATTTCATGTGTATTTTGTATTTTATTTTATCACATTTACATTATTTTATTGATATTCTGTTCATTTATTTTATACGAGCTAATATTATTTTATGTGTATTTATATATATATATATATATATATATATATATATATATATATATATATATATATATATATATATATATATATATATATATATATATATATATATATATATATATATATATTTTATAAATATTTACATTATTTAATGTCTATTTTGTATATATATTTTATCCAAATTTACGTTATTTTATGTGTATTTCTTTATATATTTTCATACAAATTTACATTATTTTATGTGTATTTTGTATAAGTATTTCAATACAAATTTGCCTAATTTTATGTGTATTTTGCATATCTCTTTTCAAACTAGTTTAACTTATTTTTGTGTATTTTTGTATATATTTTTATGAAAAATTTAGTTATTTTTTTTGTATTTTGTATATATATTTTCCTACAAATATACACTCTTTTATTGGAATTTTGTCTATTTATTTTGATACGAATTTACATTATTTTATGTGTGTTTTGTATATATACTTTTCTAGGTATTTAAATTATTTTATGTGTATTTTGTATATACATTTTCATAAAAATTTACGTTATTTTCTTGTGTGTATTCGTATATATTTTGAAACAAATTTTATTCAAATTCATGTTATTTTATATGTATTTGTATAAATATTTTCATACAAATTTAGATGTGTATTTTGTATACATTTTTTATACGTATTTACTTAATTTTATGTGTAAGTTATTTTGTATTCGTATATATTTTTAAACAAATTTACATAGTTTTGTATGTATTTTGCATATCTATTTCAATACAAATTTACCTTAATGAATGTGCATTTTGTATATTTATTTTAATACAAATTTAAATATTTTATTTGTATTTTGGTACATATATATTTTCTAAAAAATGCGTTATTTTATGGATATTTGCATCTTTATTTTCATACAATTTTACATAATTTTATTAATATTCTGTGTATTTATTTTGATACGATTTTACCCTATTCTATTTGTGTTTTGTATATATTTTTTCCATTCATATTTGCATTATTTAATGTATATTTTGTATATATATTTTATACAAATTTACGTTATTTAAAGTGTATTTGTTTATATATTTTCATTCAAATTTACATTATTTTATGTGTATTTTGTATATGTATTTCAATACAAATTTACCTAATTTTATTTGTATTTTGTATATTTATTTTCATACAAATTTATATTATTTATGTGTATTTTTGTATGTATTTTTTTTATATATTTTTATAGAAAATTGCGTTTTTTTATGTGTATTCGTATATATATTTTGAAATAAATTTACCTTGATTTATGTGTGTTTTGCATATCTATTTCAATACAAATTTACCATATTGTTTGCTCATTTTGTATATTAATTTTAATACAAATTTAATTATTTTATGTGTAATTTTGTATATGTATATTTATAAAAAAATAGGCTTTATTTTATGGGTATTTTGCATCTTTATTTTCATACAAATTTACCTTATTTTATTGACATTCTGTGTATTTATTTTTATACAATTTTACATTATTCTGTGTATTTTGTATATATATTTTATAAAAATGTAAGCTAAATTTGAATTGAAATCTATATACAAAATACATAAAATAATGTAAATTTGTATCAAAATATTTATACAAATACACATATAATAAAGTAATTTTTAAAAAAAATATATAAACAAAATACACATTAAAAAATGTAAATACGTATAAAAAAATATGTACAAAATACACATATAATCATGTAATTCGTATCAAAATAAATAAACAAAATACCAATAAAATAATGTAAATTTGTGTGAGAAAACATATACAAAATACACATAAAATAACGCAAATTTCTATAAAAATATATGTACAAAAATGCACATAAAATAAAGTAAATTTGCATAAAATATATATACAAAACACACATTAGATAATGTAAATGAGTAAAAAAATATGTATACAAAATACCTATGAAATAATCTAAACTCGTATCAAATTAAATTAAGAAAATACCAATAAAATAATGTAATTTTGGATGAAAATATATATAGAAAATACACATAAAATAACCTAAATACAAATACAAATATACACATAAATTAATTTAAAATTAAAAGAAATAAATATAAAAAATAAACATAAAATAAGATAAATTTGTAATGAAATATATGTAAAAATAAACATAAAATAATATAAATTTGAATGAAAATATATATACAAATACACATAAAATAACATGAATTTGTATAAAATTTGTATCAAAATATATACGAATACACACAATAAAATAACGTAATTTTTTATGAAAAGATATATACAAAATACACATAAAATATTGTAAATATGTAAGGAAAATATATACAAAATACACCTAGAATAATGTAAAATTGTATCAATATAAATGTACAGAATATCAAATAAGTAATGTAAAAATGAAAACAAAGATTATCTAATGTGTGTTTTGTATATATATTTTTATGCAAATTTATTTTATGTTCATTTCTGTACATATATTTTCAAAGAAATTTGCGTTATTTTATGTATATAGTTTTATATAAATTTATTTTATTTTATGTTTATTTTGTATATTTATATTTATACAAATACACATTCTTTTATTGGTATATTGTTTATTTAAATTTATACGAATTTACATTATTTTATGTGTATTTTGTATATATTTTTTATACGTATTTACTTAATTTTATGTGTATTTTGTATATGTATTTTTATAGAAATCTACGTTATTTCATGTGTATTCGTGTATATATTTTGAAATAAATTTACATTATTTTATATGTATTTTGCATATCTATTTCAATACAAATTTACCTTATTGTATGTGCCTTTTGTATATTTATTTTAATACAAATTCAAATATTTTATGTGTATTTTGCTATCTATAATTTATTAAAAAAAATGCGTTATTTTATAGGTATTTTACATCTTAATTTTCATACAAATTTACATTATTTTATTAATATTCTGTGTATATATTTTGATACGATTTTACATTATTCTATTTGTGTTTTGTATATATTTTTTTATACATATTTACATTATTTAATGTGTTTTTTGTATATATATTTCAAACAAAATTATGTTATTTTATGTGTATTTGTTTATATATTTTCTTTCAAATTTACATTATTTTATGTGTATTTTGTATACAAAATACACATAAAATAGCGTAAATTTGTATAAAACTTTATACAAAAATATACAAAAATAATTAAATTTGTATGAAAATATATAAACAAAATACACATTAAATAATGTAAATACGTATAAAAGATATGTACAAAATACACATATGATAATGTAATTCGTATCAAAATAAATAAACAAAATACCAATAAAATAATGTAAATTTGTATAAGAAAACACATACAAAATACACATAAAAGAACGGAAATTTATAAAATATATGTACAAAAATGCACATAAAATAAAGTAAATTTGCATAAAATTATACATACAAAACACACATTAAATAATGTAAATGCGTATAAAAATGTGTATACAAAATACCTATGAAATAATCTAAATTCTTATCGAATTAAATTAACAAAATACCAATAAAATAATGTAATTTTTCGATGGAAATATATAGAAAATACATAAAATAACCTAAATACAAATACAAATATACACATAAAATAATTTAATATTAAATGAAATAAATATACAAAATAAACATAAAATAAGTTAAATTTGTAATGAAATATATGTACAAAATACACATCAAATAATGTAAATTTATATGAAAATATATACAAATACACATAAAATACCATGAATTTGTATAAAAATATATATTCAAAATAAATATTAAATAATGTAAATGCGTATAAAAATATATATACAAAGTACATATAAAATAATGTAAACTCGTATCAAAATAAATCAACAAAATACCAATAAAATAATATATATTTGAATAAAAAGAAATTTACAAAATACACATAACATAACTAAAATTTGTATTAAAATATATACAAAAATACATAGAAATAATTTGAATTTGTATAAAAATAGATATACAAGATACGCGTAAAACTAGGTAAATTTCTTTTGAAATATATATACAAAATACCAATAAAATATTGTAAAATTGTGTCAAAATATATAAACAAATACACATAAAATAATGTAAATTTGTATGGAAATAATATACAAAATACACATAGATTAAAGTCAATTCGTATCAAAATGAATGACCAGAATATCAATAAAATTATGTAAATTTGTATGAAAATAAAGATGCAAAATACCCATGAGATAAAGCATATTTTTATAAAAATACATATACACAATTAAATAATGTAAATTCGCGTCAAAATAAATAAAAAAATTATAATAAAAGAATGTGAGTTTATATGAAAATAGATATACAAAATACACATGAAATAACATAAATTTGTATTAAACTATGAACAAAAATACACAAAAATAATTTAAATTTGTATGAAAATAAATATACAAAATACACATAAAATTAGGTATATTTGTATTTAAATACATACACAAAATACACTTAAAATAATGTAAATTTGAATGAAAATATATAAACAAATACACTTAAAATAACGTAAATTGTAAAATATATATACAAAATACACATTAAATAATGTAAATATATATAAAAAATATATACAAAACACAAATAGAATAATGTAAAATCGTATCAAAATGAATACGCAGAATGTTAATAAAATAATGTAAATTTGTATGAAAATTAAGATGCAAAATACCCATAAAATACGCATTTTTTATAAAAATGTACATACTAAAATACACATGAAATAATTGAATTTGTATTAAAATAAATTTACAAAAAGCACATACAATAAGGTTAATCTGTATTTAAAAAGATATGCAGAATACATATAAACAATGTAAATTTGTTTCAAAATATATATACGAATACACATAAAATAAGGGAGATTTCTATAAAATTATATACAAAATACATAAAATTAAGTAAATACGTATAAAAAATGTATACAAAATACACATACAATAATGTAAATTCGTATCAAAATAAATAAACAAAACACCAATACAAGAATGTATATTTGTATAAATATAAAAATACAAAATACACATTAAATAACGTAAATTTGTAATTTACATTATTTTATTAATATTCTGTTTATTTATTTTGATACGATTTAACATTATTCTTTGAGTATTTTGTATATATATTCTTATACATATTTACATTATTCAATGTATATTTTGTATATATATTTTTTCCAAATTTACGTTATTTTATGTGTATTTGTTTATATATTATCATACAAATTTACATTACTTTATGTGTATTTTGTATATGTATTTCTATGCAAATTTGCCTAACTTTATGTGTATTTTGCATATCTATTTTCAAAATAATTTAAATTATTTTTTTATATTTTTGTATCTATTTTTATACAAATTTGAGTTATTTTATTTGTATTTTGTATATATATTTTCCTACAAATATACATTCTTTTATTGGAATTTTGTTTATTTATTTTGATACGAGTTTACATTATTTTATGTGTATTTTGTATATATATATATTTTTCTACGTATTTACATTATTATATGTGTATTTTGTATACACAAACACCAATACAAGAATGTATATTTGTATAAATATAAAAATACAAAATACACATTAAATAACGTAAATTTGTAATTTGCATTATTTTATTAATATTCTGTTTATTTATTTTGATACGATTTAACATTATTCTTTGAGTATTTTGTATATATATATTCTTATACATATTTACATTATTTAATGTATATTTTGTATATATATTTTTTCCAAATTTACGTTATTTTATGAGTATTTGTTTATATATTATCATACAAATTTACATTACTTTATGTGTATTTTGTATATGTATTTCTATGCAAATTTGCCTAACTTTATGTGTATTTTGCATATCTATTTTCAAACTAATTTAAATAGTTTTTTTGTATTTTTGTATTTATTTTTATACAAATTTGAGTTATTTTATTTGTATTTTGTATATATATTTTCCTACAAATATACATTCTTTTATTGGAATTTTGTTTATTTATTTTGATACGAGTTTACATTATTTTATGTGTATTTTGTATATATATTTTTCTACGTATTTACATTATTATATGTGTATTTTAATAAAAAATTACATTATTTTATAGTGTGTATTCGTATTTATTTTGATACAAATTTTATACAAATTCATGTTATTTTATGTATATTTGTATATAAATTTTCATAGAAATTTATATTATTTTATGTGAATTTTTACATATTTTCCATTACAAATTTACTTTATTTTATGATTATTTTGTATATTTATTTCATTCAATCTTAAATTATTTTATGTGTATATTTGTATTTGTATTTAGGTGATTTTATGTGTATTTTCTATATATATTTTCATCCAAAATTACATTATTTTATTGGTATTTTCTTAATTTAACTCGATACGAATTTAAATTTCTTCATAGGTATTTTGTATACATATTTTATGTGTATTTTATATATGTTTTCTCATACAAATTTATATTATTTTATTGGTATTTTGTTTATTTATTTTGATACGAGTTATATGATTATATGTGTATTTTGTACATATTTTTTTATATATATTTACATTATTTAATGTGTATTTTGTTTATATATTTTTATACAAATTTACGTTATTATATATGTATTTGTATAAATATTTTTATACAACTTTACTTTATTTTCTGTATTTTGTATATATATTTCAATTCAAATTTAGCTTATTTTGTGTGTATTTTGTATATCTATTTTCATAAAATTTAATTACTTCTGTAAATTTTGAAATAAATTTACACTGTTTTATGTGTATTTTGCATATTTTTTCAATACAAATTTACCTTATTGTATATGCATTTTGTATATTAATTTTAATACAAATTTAATTATGCTATGTGTATTTTTGTGTATGTATTTTTATAAAAATATGCTTTATTTTATGGATATTTTGCAATTTTATTTTCAAACAAATTTACATTATTTTATTTATATTCTGTTTATTTTTTTTAAACAATTTTACATTATTCTATGTGTATTTTGTATATCTATTTTTATACGTATTTACTTAATTTTATGTGTATTTTGTATATATATTTTTATAAAAATCTACGTTATTTTATGTGTATTCGTATATATATTTTGAAACAAATTTACATTCTTTTATATGTATTTTTGCATATCTCTTTCAATTCAAGTTTACCTTATTGTATGTGCATTTTGTATATTTATTTCAATACAAATTTAAATATTTTATGTGTATTTTGGTATATATATTTTTATAAGAAATGCGCTATTTGATGGGAATTTTGCATCTTTATTTTCATACAAATTTACATTATTTTTTTAATATTCGGTGTATTTATTTTGATACGATTTCACATTATTCTATTTGTTTTTTGTATATATTTTTTTTATACATATTTACATTATTTAATGTGTATCTTGCATATATATTTCATGCAAATTTATTATCTATTATCTATTTTCATACAAATACACATTCTTTTCATGATATTTTGTTTATTTATTTTGACACGAATTTACCTAGATATATATTTTGTATATATATTTTTATACGTATTTACATAATTTCATGTGTATTTTGTATATATATTTCTATAGAAATCTACGTTATTTTATGTGTATTCGTATATATATTTTGAAACAAATTTACATTGTTTTATATGTATTTTTGAATATCTCTTTCAATACATATATACCTTACTGTAGCTGCATTTTGTATATTTATTTCAATACAAATTTAAATATTTGATGTGTATTTTGGTATATATATTTTTTATAAAAAATTCGTTATTTTATGGGAATTTTGCATCTTTCTTTTCATACAAACTTACATTATTTTATTGAAATTCTGTGTATTTATATTGATAGGATTTTACATTATTATATTTCTTTTTTGTATATACTTTTTTATACATATTTACATTATTTAATGTGTATCCTGCATATATATTTTATACACATTCACGTTATTTTAAGTGTATTTGTTTATATATTTTCATTCAAATTTACATTATTTTATGTGTATTTTGTATATGTATTTCAATACAAATTTACCTAATTTTATGTGTATTTTGTATATTTCTTTTCATACAAATTTTAAATATTTTTGTGTATTTTTGTATATAGTTTTATACAAATTTAGGTTATTTTATGTACGCATTTACATTATTTAATGTGTGTTTTGCATATATATTTGTATGCAAATTTACTTTATTTTATGTGCATTTTTGTACATATATTTTTTTGAAATTTCCGTTATTTTATGTGTATTTGTATATGTTTTCTCATACAAATTGATATTATTTTATTGCTATTTTGTTTATTTATTTTGATACGAATGAAAATAGATATACAAAATATACATAAAATAAACTAAATTTGTGTTGAAATATATATACAAAATACATAAAATAATGTAAATTTGTATCAAAATTTTTAACAGATGCGCATAAAATAACGTATATTTGTTTTAAAATATACAAAATACACATTAAATAATGTAAATATGTATAAAAAAAAATATATACAAAACACAAATAGAATAATGTAAAATCTTATCAAAATAAATACACAGAATATTAATAAAACAATGTAAATTTGTATGAAAATAAAGATGCAAAAGACCCATTAAATGATGCATTTTTTATAAAAAATATATATACCAAAATACACATGAAAAAATTAATTTGTATTAAAATAAGTATACAAAATACACATACAATAAGGTAAATCTGTATTGAAATACATATGCAAAATACATATAAAACAATGTAAATTTGTTTCAAAATATATATACGAATACACATAAAATAACGAAGAATTTGTATAAAAATATATATACAAAATACACATAAAATGAAGTAAACACGTATAAGAAAATGTATACAAAATACACATAAAATAATGTAAACTCGTATCAAAATAAATAAACAAAATACCAATAAAAGAATGTGTATTTGTATAAATATAAATATACGAAATACACATAAAATGACGTAAATTTGTATAAAATTATACAAAAATACACAGAAGTAATTAAATTCGTATGAAAATAGATATACAAAATAGAGATAAAATAAGCTAAATTTGAATTGAAATGTATATACAAAAATACATAAAATAATGTAAATTTGTATCAAAATATTTATAAAAATACATATAATAACGTAAATTTGTTTAAAAATATATAAACAAAATACAGATTAAGTAATGTAAATACGTATAAAAAATATGTACAAAATACACATATAATCATGTAATTCGTATCAAACTAAATAAACAAAATATCAATAAAATAATGTAAATTTGTATGAGAAAACATATACAAATACATATAAAATAACGCTAATTCCTATAAAAATATATGTCCAAAAATGAATGTAAAATAAAGTAACTTTGGATAAAAATATATATACACAACACACATTAAATAATGTAAATGCGTACATAAAATAACCTAAATTTGTATAAAACTATATACAAAAATACACAAAAATAGTTTAAATTTGTATGAAAAGATATATACAAAATACACATAAAATTAGGTTAATTTGTATTGAAATACATATACAAAATTCACTTAAAATAATGTAAATTTGAAAGAAAATATATAAACAAATACACATATAATAACGTAAATTTGTATGAAATATATATTCAAAATACACATTAAATAATGTAAATATGTATAAAAAAATATATACAAAACACAAATAGAATAATGTAAAATCGTATCAAAATATATACACAGAATATTAATAAAATAATGTAAATTTGTATGAAAATTAAGAGGGAAAATACCTATAAAATAACGCATTTTTTTATAAAATTATTGATACCAAAATACACATAAAATATTTGAATTTGTATTAAAATAAATATACAAAATGCACATACAATAAGGTAAATTTGTATTGAAATAGATATGCAAAATACATATAAAATAATGTAAATTTGTTTCAAAATATATATACGAATACACATAAAATAACGTAGATTTCTATAAAAATACATATACAAAATACACATAATATTAAGTAAATACGAATAAAAAAATGTATACAAAATACACATAAAATAATGTAAATTCGTATAAATGTAAATAAACAATATATAAATAAAAGAATGTGTATTTGTATAAATATAAATATACAAAATGCACATAAAATAACGTAAATTTATATAAAACTATATACATAAAATAACGCAAATTTCTATAAAAATATATGTACAAAAATGAACTTAAAATAAATTTGCATAAAAATATATATACAAAACACACTTTAGATAATGTAAATGAGTATAAAAATATGTATACAAAATACCTATGAAATAATCTAAATTCGTATCGAATTAAATTAAGAATATACCAATAAAATAATGTAATTTTGGATGAAAATATATATATAATAAAATATACACATAAAATAACCTAAATACAAATACAAATATACACATAAAATAATTTAAAATTGAATGAAATAAATATACAAAATAAACATAAAATAAGGTAACCTAAAGATAACCTAAGATAACCTAAATACAAATACAAAAATACACATTAAATAATATAAAATTGAATGAAATAAATATACAAAATAAACATAAAATAAGGTAAATTTGTAATAAAATATATGTAAGAATACACATAAAATAATATAAATTTGTATGAAAATATATTTGCAAATACATATAAAATAACATGAATTTGTATAAAATTTGTTTCAAAATATATACGAATACACACAATAAAATAACGTAAATTTTTATGAAAATGCATATATAAAAAACACAAAATATTTTAAATACGTAGAAAAATATATATACAAAATACACATAAAATAATGTAAATTCGTAAAAAATTAAATACACAAAATTCCAATAAAAGAATGTATATTTGTAGTAAAATATATATACAAAAAACAAATAAAATAACTAAAATTTGTATAAAAATATATACATATTGATATTCTCTTTATTTATTTTGATACGATTTAACTTTATTCTATGTGTATTTTGTATATATTTTTTTATACATATTTACATTATTTAATGTTCATTTTGTATATATATTTTATCCAAATTTACATTATTTTATGTGTATTTGTTTATATATTTTCATACAAATTTACATTATTTTATGTGTTTTTTGTATATATATTTTTCTACGTATTTAAATTATTTTATGTGTATTTTGTATATACATTTTCATAAAAAATTACGTTATTTTATTGTGTGTATAAGTATATATTTTGATACAAATTTTATACAAATTTCATGTTATTTAAAGTGTATTTGTATATATATTTTCATACAAATTTATATTATTTTATGTGTATTTTTTCATATATTTCATTGCAAATTTACCTTATTTTATGTTTATTTTGTATATTTATTTCATTCAATTTAAAATTATTTCATGTGCATATTTGTATTTGTATTTAGGTTATTTTATGTGTATTTTGTATATATATTTTCATCCAAAATTACAATATTTTATTGGTATTTTCTTAATTTAATTCGATACGAGTTTAGAGTATTTCATAGGTATTTTCTATACATATTTTTATACTCATTTACATTATCTAATGTGTGTTTTGTATATATATTTTTATGCAAATTTATTTTATGTTCATTTTTGTACATATATTTTTATAGAAATTTGCGTTATTTTATGTATATAGTTTTATATAAATTTACGTTATTTTATTTGCATTTTTTATATTTATATTTATACAAATACATATTCTTTTATTGGTATATTGTTTATTTACATTTATACGATTTTACATTATTTTATGTGTATTTTATACATTTTTTTATACGTATTAACTTAATTTTGTGTATTTTGTATATGTATTTTTATAGAAATCTACGTTATTTTATGTGTATTCGCATATATATTTTGAAACAAATTTACATTATTTTATATGTATTTTGCATATCTATTTCAATCCAAATTTACATTATTTTATTAATATTCTGTGTATATATTTTGATACGATTTTACATTATTCTATTTGTATATTTTGTATATATATTTTTTACAAATTTACGTTATTATATGTGTATTTGTTTATAAATTTTCTTTCAAATTTACATTATTTTACGTGTATTTTGTATATGTATTTCAATACAAATTAACCTAATTTTATGTGTATTTTGTACATTTCTTTTCATACAAATTTAAATTAAATTAATATATATTTGAATGAAAATAAATTTACAAAATACACATAACATGACTAAAATTTGTATTAAAATATATACAAAAATACGTAGAAATAATTTGAGTTTGTATGAAAACAGATATACAAAATACACATAAAACTAGGTAAATTTCTTTTAAAATGTATATACAAAATACCCATAAAATATTGTAAATTTGTGTCAAAATATATAAACAAATACACATAAAATAACGTAAATTTGTATGAAAAATATATACAAAATACACATGGAATAATGTCAATTCGTATCAAAATGAATGAGCAGAATATCAATAAAATAATGTAAATTTGTATGAAAATAAAGATGCAAAATACCCAAAAAATAAAGCATATGTTTATAAAAAAAACAGCTACAAAAATACACATCGAATAATTAAATTTGTATTAAAATTAATATACAAAATGCCTATATAATAAGGTAAATTTGTAATGAAAAAATATGCAACATACACGTTTACTCATACAAATTTATATTATTTTATTGGTATTTTGTTTATTTATTTTGATACGAATTACATTATATGTGTATTTTATACATATTTTCTTATACGTATTTACATTATTTAATGTGTATTTTGTTTATATATTTTCATACAAATTTACGTTATTATATGTGTATTTGTATAAATATTTTGATACAAATTTACTTTATTTCATGTATTTTATATATATATTTCAATTCAAATTTAGCTTATTTTGTGCGTATTTTGTATATATTTTCATACGAATTTAATTACTTCTGTGTATTTTTGTATATACTTTTATATAAATTTACGTTATTTTATGTGTATTTTGTATATTTATATTTATAAAAATACATATTCTTTTATTGGTATTTTGTTTATTTATTTTGATACGAATTTACATTATTTTATGTGTATTTTGTATACATTTTTTTATACGTATTTACTTCATTTTATGTGTATTTTGTATATATATTTTTATAGAAATCTACGTTATTTTATGTGTATTCGTATATATATTTTGAAACAAATTTCCATTGTTTTATATGTATTTTGCATATCTATTTCAATACAAATTTACCTAATTGTATGTGTTTTTTGTATATTTATCTTAATTTAAATTTAGTTTTTTTATGTGTATTTTGGTATATATTTTTTATAAATAAAAAGAATGCGTTATTTTATGAGTATTTTGCCTCTTTATTTTCATACAAATTTACATTATTTTATTAATATTCTGTGTATTTATTTTGATACGATTTTACATTATTCTATTTGTGTTTTGTATATATTTTTTATACAAATTTACGTTATTTTAAGTGTATTTGTTTATGTATTTTCATTCAAATTTACATTATTTTATGTGTATTTTGTATATATATTTCCATACAAATTTACCTAATTTTATGTGTATTTTGTATATTTATTTCCATACAAATTTAAAATATTTTTGTGTATTTTTGTATATAGTTTGATACAAATTTAGGTTATTTTATGTGTATTTTGAATATCTATTAAATATTTATACAAAATACATATGAAATTATGTAAATACGTATAAAAATATATATACAAAATACATATCAAATAATGTAAATTCGTGTCAAAATGAATAAACAAAATATCATGAAAAGAATATGTATTTGTATGAAAATAGATACTAGATAATAAATTTCTATCAAATATATATGCAAGATACACATTAAATAATGTAAATATGTATAAAAAAAGTATATACAAAAAACAAATAGAATAATGTAAAATCGTACCAAATAAATACAACGAATATCAATAAAATAATGTAGATTTGTATGAAAATAAAGATGCAAAATTCCCATAAAATAGCGCATTTCTTATAAAAATATATATACCAAAATACACATAAATTTTTTTAATTTGCATTGAAATAAATATACAAAATGCACATACAATAAGGTAAATTTGTATTGAAAGAGATATGCAAAAATACATATAAAACAATGTAAATTTGTTTCAAAATATATATACGAATACAAATAAAAAAACGTAGATTTCTATAAAAGTATATATACAAAATACACGTAAAATTAAGTAAATACGTATAAAAAAATGTATTCAAAATACACATAAAATAATGTAAATTCGAATTAAAATAAATAAAAAAAATACCAATAAAAGAATGTGTATTTGGATAAATATAAATATACAAAATACACATACAAAATAAACATAAAATAAGGTAGATTTGTAATAAAATATATGTACAAAATACACATACAATAATGGAAATTTATATGAAAATATATATACAAATACACATAAAATACCATGAATTTGTATAAAAATATATATTCAAAATAAATATTAAATAATGTAAGAGAGTATAAAAATATATATACAAAGTACATATAAAATGAAAATTAAGATGCAAAATACCTATAAAATACCGCATTTTTTATAAAATTATTGATACCAAAATATACATAAAATATTTGAACTTGTATTAAAATAAATATACAAAATGCACATACAATAAGGTAAATTTGTATTGAAATAGATATGCAAAATACATATAAACTAATGTAAATTTGTTTCAAAATATATATACGAATACACATAAAATATCGTAGATTTCTATAAAAATACATAAACAAAATACACATAAAATTAAGTAAATACGTATAAAAAATGTATACAAAATACACATAAAATAATGTAAATTCGTATAAATGTAAATAAACAATATACCAATAAAAGAATGTGTATTTGTATAAATATAATTATACAAAATGCACATAAAATAACGTAAATTTATATAAAACTATATACATAAAATAACGCAAATTTCTATAAAAATATATGTACAAAAATGAACATTCGATAAATTTGCATAAAAATATATATACAAAACACACATTAGATAATGTAAATGAGTATAAAAATATGTATACAAAATACCTATGAAATAATCTAAATTCGTATCGAATTAAATTAAGAAATACCAATAAAATAATGTAATTTTGGATGAAAATATATATACAAAATACACATAAAATATCCTAAATACAAATACAAATATACACAGAAAATAATTTAAAATTTAATGAAATAAATATACAAAATAAACATAAAATAAGGTAAATTTGTAATGAAATATATGAAAAAATACACATAAAATAATATAAATTTGTATGAAAATATATATACAAATACACATTAAATAACATGAATTTGTATAAAATTTGTATCAAAATATATACTTATACACACAATAAAATAACGTAATTTTTTTTATGAAAATGTATATACAAAATACACATAAAATATTTTAAATACGTAGAAAAATATATATACAAAAAACACATAAAATAATGTAAATATGTATGAAAATATATAAACAAATACACATAAAATAATGTAAATTTAGATAAAATATATATACAAAATGAACATTAAATAATGTAAATATATATATAAAAAAATATATACAAAAAATACATAGAATAATGTTAAATCGTATCAAAATAAATGAAGAGAATATCAATAAAATAATGTAAATTTGTATGAAAATAAAGATGCAAAATATCCATATAATAACGCATAGGCTATTTGCATAAAAATATATATACAAAAAGACATAAAATACTTAAATTTGTATTAAAATAAATATACAAAATGCACGTACAATAAAGTAACTTTGTATTGAAATAGATATGCAAAATACACATTAATAATATAAATTTGTATCAAAATATATATACGAATACTCATAAAATATTGTAAATTTCTATGAAAATATACATTCAAAATAGATCTGCAAAATACACATATAACTAGTTAAATTTGTATTTAAATACATGTACAAAAAACACATAAAATAATGTAGATTTGTATGAAATGAAAACAAATACATTTTATATAAAATATATATACAAAATACACATAGAATAATGTAAAATCATATCAAAATAAATACACAGAATATCAATAAAATAATGTAAATTTGTATGAAAATAGAGATGCAAAATACCAATAAAATAAAGCATATTTTTATTAAAATACATATACAAAAATACACATAGATTAATCAAATTTGTATTAAAATTAATATACAAAATGCACATACAATAAGGTAAATTTATATTAAAAAAATATGCAAAATACACATAAAACAATGTAAATTTGTTTCAAAATATATATACGAATACACATAAAATAACGCAGATTTCTATAGAAATATATATACAAAATACACTTGAAATAATGTAAATACGTATAAAAAAATATATAAAAATACTCATTAAATAATGTTGATTCGTGTCAAAATAAATAAACAAAATATCAATAAAAGAATGTGTATTTGTATGAAAATAGATATACAAAATACACATAAAATAACCTAAATTTGTATAAAACTATATACAAAAATACACAAAAATAATTTAAACTTGTATGAAAATAAATATACAAAAAACATATAAAATTAGGTAAATTTGTATTGAAATACATATACAAAATACACATAAAATAATGTAAATTTGAATGAAAATATATAAACATATAGACTTAAAATAACGTAAATTTGCATCAAATATATATACAAAAAACACATTAAATAATGTAAATATGTATAAAAAATATATACAAAACACAAATAAAATAATGTAAAATCGTATCAAAATAAATACAGAAAATATTAATGAAATAATGTAAATTTGTATGAAAATTAAGATGCAAAATACCCATAAAATAACGTATTTTTTATAAAAATATATATACGAAAAAACATAAAATATTTGATTTTGTATTAAAATAAATAGATATACAAAATACACATAAAATAAGCTAAATTTGAATTGAAATATATATACAAAATACATAAAATAATGTAAATTTGTATCAAAATACTTATACAAATACACATATAATAACGTAAATTTGTATAAAAATATATAAACAAAATACACATTAAATAATGTAAATACGTATAAAAAAAAATGTACAAAATACACAAATAACCATGTAATTCGTATCAAAATAAATATACAAAATACCAATAAAATAATGTAAATTTCTATAAGAAAACATATAAAAAATACACATAAATAACGCAAATATCAATAAAAATATATATAATATAATATATTTTTATACATATTTAAAATATTTAATGTATATTTTGTATATATATTTTATCCAAATTTACGTTATTTTATATATATTTATTTATATATTTTCATACAAATTTGCCTAGATTTATGTGTATTTTGCATACCTATTTTCAAATAAATTTAAATTATTTTTGTGTATTTTTGTATATAGTTTTATACAAATTTTATTTATTTTATTTGTTTTTTGTATATATATTTTCCTACAAATATACATTCTTTTATTGGAATTTTGTGTATTTAATTTTTTACGAATTTACATTATTTTATGTGTATTTTGTATATATATATTTTTCAACGTATTTAAATTATTTTATGTGTATTTTATATACATTTTCATAAAAATTTACGTTATTTTATTGTGTGTATTCGTATATATTTTGAAACAAATTTTATACAAATATATGTTATTTTATGTGTATTTGTATATATATTTTCATACAAATTTATATTATTTTATGTGTATTCTTACATATATTTTATTACAAATTTACCTTATTTTATGTTTATTTTGTATATTTATTTCATTTAATATAATCAAATTTAAATTTATTGTATATGCATTTTGTATATTAATTTTAATACAAATTTAATTATTCTATGTGTATTTTTCTATATATATTTTTATAAAAATATGCTTTATTTTATGTGTATTTTGCATCTTTATTTTCATACAAATTTACGTTATTTTATTGATATTCTGCTCATTCATTTTGATACGATTTGACATTATTCTATGTGTATTTTGTATATATTTTTCATACAAATTTACGTTATTTTATGTGTATTTGTTTGTATATTTTGACACAAATTTACAATATTTTATGGGTATTTTGTATATATATTTCAAAAGAAATTTACCTAGTTTTATGTGTATTTTGAATATCTATTTTCATACAAACTCAAATTATTTTTATGTATTTTTGTATATATTTCAATTCAAATTTTAGTTAGGTTATGTGTATTTTGTAAATCTATTTTCATTCAAATATATATTATTTTATTGGTATTTTGTTGATTTATATTGATACGAATTTACATTATTTTATATATATATATATATATATATATATAGATATATATATATATATATATATAAATATATATATATATATATATATATATATATATATATATATATATATATATATATATATATATTTATACGCATTTACATTATTTAATATTTATTTTGAATATATAATTTTATACAAATTCATGGTATTTTATGTGTATTTGTATATATATTTTCATATAAATTTACATTATTTTATGTGTATTTTGTACATATATTTCATTACAAATTTACCTTATTTTATGTTTATTTTGTATGTGTATTTTTTACATTTATATTTATACAAATACACATTCTTTTATTGGTATTTTGTTTATTTATTTTGTTTCGAATTTACAGTATTTTATGTGTATTTTGTTTACATTTTTTTTATACGTATTTACTTATTTTTATGTGTATTTTGTATATATATTTTTATAGAAATCTACGTTATTTTATGTGTATTCGTACATATATTTTGAAACAAATTTACATTGTTTTATATGTACAATAAGGTAAATTTGTATTGAAATAGATATGCTAAATACATATAAAGCAATGTAAATTTGTTTCAAAATATGAGTACGATTACACATAAAATAACGAAGATTTCAATAAAAATATATATACAAAATACACATAAAATGAAGTAAATACGTATAAAAAAATGTATACAAAATACACATAAAATAATGTAAATTCGTATCAAAATAAATAAACAAAATACCAATAAAAGAATGTGTATTTGTATAAATATAAATATACAAAATACACATAAAATAACTTAAATTTATATAAAACTATATTCAAAAATACACAGAAGTAATTAAATTTTTATGAAAATATATACAAAATACACACAAAATAAGCTAAATTTAAATTGAAATATATATACAAAATACATGAAATAAAGTAAATTTGTATCAAAATATTTATACAAATACACATATAATAACGTAAATTTGTATGAAAATATATAAACAAAATACACATTAAATAAAGTAAATACGTATAAAAAAAATGTGTACAAAATACACATATAATCATGTAATTCGTATCAAAATATACAAACAAAATACCAATAAAATAATATAAATTTGTATGAGTAAACGTGTATAAATATAAATGTACAAAATACACATACAAAATAAACATAAAATTAGGTAAATTTGTAATGAAATATATGTTCAAAATACACATAAAATAATGTAAATTTATATGAAAATATATATACAAATACACATAAAATACCACGAATTTGTATAAAATTATATATTCAAAATAAATATTACATGATGTAAATGCGTATAAAAATATATATAAAAAGTGCATATGAAATAATGTAAATTCGTATCAATATAAATCAACAAAATACCAATAAAATAATATATATTTGAATGAAAATAGATTTACAAAATACACATAACATAACTAAAGTTTGTATTGAAATATTTACAAAAATACATATAAATAATTTGAGTTTGTATGAAAATAGATATTCAAAATACACATAAAACTAGGTATATTTCTTTTGAAATATATATACAAAATACCCTAAAAATATTGTAAATTTGTGTCAAAATATATAAACAAATACAAAAAAAATAACGTAAATTTGTATGAAAAATATATACAAAGTACACATAGAATAATGTCAAATCGTATCAAAATGAATGAGCAGAATATCAATAAAATAACGTAAATTTGTATGAAAATAAAGATGCAAAATACCCATAAAATAAAGCATATTTTTATAAAAAATACATATACAAAAATACACATAGAATAATTAAATTTGTATTAAAATTAATATACAAAATGCATATACAATAAGGTAAATTTGTATTGAAAAAATATACAAAATACACATAAAAGTGTAAATTTGTTTAAAAATCTATATACTAATACACATAATATAACGTAGATTTCTATAGAAATATATATACAAAATACACATGAAATGATGTAAATACGTATAAAAATATATATACAAAATACACATTAAATAATTTAAATTCTCGTCAAAATAAATAAACAAAATATCAATAAAAGAATGTGTATTTGTATGAAAATAGATATACAAAATACTCATAAAATAACCTAAGTTTGTATAAAACTATATACAAAAATACACAAAAATAATTTAAATTTGTATGAAAATAAATATACAAAATACACATAAAATTAGGTAAATTTGTATTGAAATACATATACAAAATACACATAAAATAATGGAAATTTGAATGAAAATATATAAACATATACACTTAAAATAACGTGAATTTGTATCAAATATATATACAAAATACTAATTAAATAATCTAAATATGTATAAAAAAATATATACAAAACACAACTAGAAGAATGTAAAATCGTATCAAAATAAATACACAGAATATTAATAAAATAATGTAAATTTGTATGAAAATAAAGATGCAAAATAGCCATAAAATAACGCATTTTTTTATAAAAATATATATACCAAAATACACATAAAATATTAAAATTTGTATTAAAATAAATATAAAAAATGCACATACTGTAAGGTAAATTTGTATTGAAATAGATATGCAAAATACATATAAAACAATGTAAATTTGTTTCAAAATATATATACGAATACACATAAAATAACGTTGATTTCTATAAAAATATATACAAAATACACATAAAATGAAGTAAATACGTATAAAAAAATGAATACAAAATACACATAAAAATCGTTTCAAAATAAATAAACAAAATACCAGTAAAAGAATGTGTATTTGTATAAATATAAATATACAAAATACACATAAAATACACAGAACAAATACACATTCTTTTATTGGTATTTTGTTTATTTATTTTGTTTCGAGTTTATATTATTTAATGTGTATTTTGTTTACATTTTTTTATACGTATTTACCTAATTGTATGTGTATTTTGTATATATATTTTATAGAAATCTACGTTATTTTATGTGTATTCGTATATATATCTTGAAACAAATTTACATTGTTTTATATGTATTTTTGCATATCTCTTTCAATAGAAGTTTACCTTATTGTATGTGCATTTTGTATATTCATTTCAATACAAATTTAAATATTTTATGTGTATTTTGGTATATATATTTTTATAAGAAATGCGCTATTTGATGGGAATTTTGATTCTTTATTTTCATACAAATTTACACTATTTTATTAATATTCGGTGTATTTATTTTGATACGATTTTACATTATTCTATTTGTTTTTTGTAAATATATTTTTTATACATATTTACATTATTTAATGTGTATCTTGCATATATATTTCATATAAATTTATTATCTATTATTTATTTTCTTACAAATACACATTCTTTTCATGATATTTTGTTTATTTATTTTGACACGAATTTACATTACTTAATATGTATTTTATATATATATATATATATATTTTTATACGTATTTACATAATTTCATGTTTATTTTGTATATATATTTCTATAGAAATCTACGTTATTTTATGTGTATTCGTATATATATTTTGAAACAAATTTACACTGTTTTATTTGTATTTTGCGTTTTTTTTCAATACAAATTTACCTTATTGTATGTGTGCATTTTGTATATTAATTTTAATACAAATTTAATTATTCTATGTGTATTTTTGTATATGTATTTTTAGAAAAAAATATGCTTTATCTTATGGGTATTTTGCATCTTTATTTTCATACAAATTTAAATTATTTTATTGATATTCTGTGTACTTTTTTTGATACGATTTTACATCATTCTATGTATAACAAAAATAAATACAGAATACACAAAGTTAGATATGCAAAATACATATAAACAATGTAAATTTGTTTCAAAATATATATACGAATACACATGAAATAAGGTAGATTTCTATAAAAATATATATACAAAATACACATAAAATTAAGTAAATACGTATAAAAATTGTACACAAAATACACATAAAATAATGTAAATTAGTATCAAAATAAATAAACAAAATACCAATAAAAGAATGTGTATTTTTATAAATATATATATACAAAATACACATTAAATAATATAAATCTGTCTAAAACTATACAAAATACACATGAAATAATGTAAATACGTATAAAAATATATATACAAAATACATATTAAATAATATAAATTCGCGTCAAAATAAATAAACAAAATATCAATAAAACAATGTGTATTTGTATGAAAATAGATGTACAAAATACACATAAAATAACCTAAATTTGTATCAAACTATATACAAAAATACACAAAAATATTTTAAATTTGTATGAAAATAATTATACAAAATACACATAAAATTAGGTAAATTTGTATTGAAATACATACACAAAATACACATAAAATAATGTAAATTTGAATGAAAATACATAAACAAATACACTTAAAATAACGTAAATTTGTATAAAAAAATATGTACAAAACACAAATAGAATAATGTAAAATCGTATCAAAATAAATACACAGAATATTAATAAAATAATGTAAATTTGTATGAAAATAAAGAAGCAAAATACCCATAAAATAACGCATTTTTTTATTTATAAAAATATATATACCAAAATACACATAAAAAAATTAAATTTCTATTAAAATAAATATACAAAAAACACATACAATAAGGTAAATTTGTATTGAAATAGATATGCAAAATACATATAAAACAATGTAAATTTGTTTCAATATATATATACGAATACACATAAAATAACGTAGATTTCTATAAAAATATATATACAAATACACATAAAATGAAGTAAATACGTATACAAAATGTATACAAAATACACATAAAATAATGTAAATTCGTATCAAAATAAATAAACAAAATACCAATAAAAGAATGTGTATTTGTATAAATATAAATATACAAAATACACATAAAATAACGTAAATTTATATAAAACTATATACAAAAATACACAGAAGTAATTAAATTTGTATGAAAATATATACAAAACCCACACAAAATAAGCTAAATTTGAATTGAAATATATATACAAAATACATAAAATAAAGTAAATTTGTATCAAAATATTTATATAAATACACATATAATAACGTAAATTTGTATGAAAATATATAAACAAAATACACATTAAATAATGTAAATACGTATAAAAAATATGTACAAAATACACATATAATCATGTAATTCGTATCAAAATAAATAAACAAAATACCAACAAAATAATATAAATTTGTATGAGTAAACGTGTATGTTGCATATTTTTTCAATACAAATTTACCTTATTATTTTCGCATTTTGTATATTAATTTTAATACAAATTTAATTATTCGATGTGTATTTTTGTATCTGTATTTTTATAAACATTTGCTTTATTTTTTGGGTATTTTGCATCTTTATTTTCATACAAATTTACATTATTTTATTGATATTCTGCTCATTCATTTTGATACGATTTGACATTATTCTATGTGTATTTTGAATATATTTTTCATACAAATTTACGTTATTTTATGTGTATTTGTTTATATATTTTGACACAAATTTACAATATTTTATGGGTATTTTGTATATACATTTCAAAAGAAATTTACCTAGTTTTGTGTGTATTTTGTATATCTATTTTCATACAAACTCAAATTATTTCTATGAATTTTTGTATATATTTTAATACAAATTTTAGTTATGTTATGTGTATTTTGTAAATTTATTTTCATTCATATATATATTTTTTTATTGGTGTTTTGTTGATTTATATTGATACCAGTTTACATTATTTTATATGTACTTTGTATATATATTTTTATACGCTTTTACATTATTTAATATTTATTTTGAATATATATTTTTATACAAATTCATGGTATTTTATGTGTATTTGTATATATATATTTTCATATAAATTTACATTATTTTATGTGTATTTTGTACATATACTTTATTACAAATCTACCTTATTTTATGTTTATTTTGTATGTGTATTTTGTATATTTATATTTATCCAAATACACATTCTTTTATTGGTATTTTGTTTATTTATTTTAATTCGAATTTACATTATTTTATGTGTATTTTGTATATATTTTTTTATACGTATTTACTTAATTTTATGTGTATTTTGTATATATATTTTTATAGAAATATACTTTTTTTTATTTGTATTCGTATATATATTTTGAAACAAATTTACATTGTTTTATAGTATTTTTGCATATCTCTTTCAATACAAATTTACCTTATTGTATGTGCATTTTGTATATTTATTTCAATGCAGATTTAAATATTTTATGTGTATTTTGGTATATATATTTTTATAAGAAATGCGCTATTTTATGGGAATTTTGCATCTTTATTTTCATACAAATTTACATTATTTTATTAATATTCGGTGTATTTATTTTGATACGATGTTACATTATTCTATTTGTTTTTTGTATATACTTTTTTATACATATTTACATTATTTAATGTGTATCTTGCATATATATTTTATACAAATTTATTATCTATTATCTATTTTCATACAAATACACATTCTTTTCATGATATTTTGTTTATTTATTTTGACACGAATTTACATTATTTGATATGTATTTTGTATATATATTATTATACGTATTTACATAATTTCATATGTATTTTGTATATATATTTCTATAGAAATCTACTTTATTTTATGTGTATTCGTATATATATTTTGAAACAAATTTACATTGTTTTATATGTATTTTTTAATATCTCTTTCAATACAAATTTACCTTACTGTATATGCATTTTGTATATTTATTTGAATACAAATTTAAATATTTTGTGTATTTTGGTAAATGTATTTTTATAAAAAATGCGATAATTTTTGGGAATTTATTGATATTCTATGTATTTATTTTGATACGATTTTACTTTATTCTATTTGTTTTTTGTATATATTTTTTTATACACATTTACATTATTTAATGTGTATCTTGCATATATATTTTAAACAAATTTACGTTATTTTAAGTGTATTTGTTTATGTATTTTCATTCAAATTTACATTATTTGATGTGTATTTTGTATAGATATTTCAATACGAATTTACCAAATTTTATGTGTATTTTGTATATTTCTTTTCAAACAAATTTAAATTATTTTTGTGTATTTTTGTATATAGTTTTATACAAATTTAGGTTATTTTAAGTACGCATTTACATTATTTAGTGTGTGTTTTGTATATATATTTTCATGCAAATTTACTTTATTTTATGTGCATTTTTGTACATATATTTTTATAGAAATTTGCGTTATTTGTATATGTTTTCTCATACAAATTTACATTATTTTATTGCTATTTTGTTTATTTATTTTGATACGAATTACATGATTATATGTGTATTTTGTACATATTTTTTATACGTATTTACATTACTTAATGTGTATTTTGTTTATATATTTTTAAACAAATCTACGTTATTATATGTATTTGTATAAATATTTTGATACAGATTTACATTATTTTATGTATTTTGTATGTACATTTCAATTCAAATTTAGATTATTTTAGCTGTATTTTGTATATATATTTTCATACAAATTTAATTACTTCTGTGTATTTTTGTATATAGTTTTATACAAATTTACGATATTTTTTGTGTATTTTGTATATTTATATATATACAAATACACATTCTTTTAATGGTATTTTGTTTTTTTATATTGATACGATTTTTATGTGTATTTTGTATTCATTTTTTTATACGTATTTACTTCGTTTTATGTGTATTTTGTATATATCTAATAGAAATCTACGTTATTTTATGTGTATTCGTATATATATTTTGAAACAAATTTACATTGTTTTATATGTATTTTTGAATATCTCTTTCAATACAAATTTACCTTACCATAGATACCAAAATACACATAAAAAAATTAAATTTGTATCAAAATAAATATATAAAAAACACATACAATAAGGTAAATTTGTATTGAAATAGATATGCAAAATACATATAAAACAATGTAAATTTGTTTCAAAATATATATACGAATACACATAAAATAACGTAGATTTCTATAAAAATATATCTACAAAATACACATAAAATGAAGTAAATACGTATAAAAAATGTATACAAAATACACATAAAATAATGTAAATTCGCATCAAAATAAATATACATAATACCAATAAAAGAATGTGTATTTGTATAAATATAAATATACAAAATACACATAAAATAACGTAAATTTAAATAAAACTATATACAAAAATACACAGAAGCATTTTAATTTGTATGAAAATAGATATTCAAAATAAGGTAAATTCGTTTCAAATTCAATAAACAAAATTTAGATAAAAGAACGTATATTTGATAATAAAAAAATAAAAATACAAAATACACATAAAATAACGAAAATTTGTATGAAAATATATAAAAAAATAAACAAAAATAATTTCAATTTGTATGAAAATAAATAAAATTAGGTTAATTTGTATTGACATACATATACAAAATACATATAAAATAATGTAAATTTGAAAGAAAATATATAAACAAATACACATATAATAACGTAAATTTGTATGAAATATATGTACAAAATACACATTAAATAATGTAAATATGTATAAAAAAAATATATACAAAACACAAATAGAATAATGTAAAATCGTATCAAAATATAATATACACAGAATATTAATAAAATAATGCAAATTTGTATGAAAATTAAGATGCAAAATACCTATATTTTTTATAAAATTATTGATACCAAAATACACATAAAATATTTCAATTTGTATTAAAATAAATATACAAAATCCACATACAATAATGTAAATTTGTATTGAAATAGATATGCAAAATACATATAAAATAATGTAAATTTGTTTCAAAATATATATACGAATACACATAAAATAACGTAGATTTCTATAAAAATACATATACAAAATACACATAAAATTAAGTAAATACGTATAAAAAAATGTATACAAAATACACATAAAATAATGTAAATTCGTATAAATGTAAATAAAAAATATACCAATAAATGAATGTGTATTTGTATAAATATAAATATACAAAATGCACATAAAATAACGTAAATTTATATAAAACTATATACATAAAATAACGCAAATTTCTATAAAAATATATGCACAAAAATGAACATAAAATAAATTTGCATAAAAATATATATACAAAACACACATTAGATAATGTAAATGATTATAAAAATATGTATAGAAAATACCTATGAAATAATCTAAATTCGTATCGAATTAAATTAAGAAAATACCAATAAAATAATGTAATTTTGGATGAAAATATATATACAAAATACACATAAAATAACCTAAATACAAATACAAATATACACATAAAATATTGTATTTTGTATATACATTTCAATTCAAATTTAGCTTATTTTATCTGTATTTTGTATATCTATTTTCATACGGATTTAATTACTTCTCTGTATTTTTGTATATAGTTTTATACAAATTTACGTTATTTTATGTGTATTTTGTATATTTATATTTATACAAATACACATTCTTTTATTGGTATTTTGTTTATTTATTTTGATACGAACTTACATTATTTTATGTGTATTTTGTATACATTTTCTTGTACGTATTTACTTCATTTTATGTGTATTTTGTATATATATTTTTTATACAAATCTACTTTATTTTATGTGTATATGTATATATATTTTGAAACAAATTTACATTGTTTTATATGTATTTTGCATATCTATTTCAATACAGATTTACCTTACTGTATGTGTATTTTGTATATTTATTTTAATACAAATTCATTTTTTCATGTGTATTTTGGTATATATATTTTTATATAAAATGCGTTATTTAATGGGTATTTTGCATCTTTATTTTCATACAAATTTACATTGTTTTATTAATATTCTGTGTATTTATTTTGATACGATTTTACATTATTCTATTTGTTTTTGTATATATTTTTAATACATATTTACATTATTTAATGTGTATTTTGTATATTTTAAAACAAATTTACGTTATTTTATGCGCATCTCTTAAAATATTTTGATATAAATTTACATTATTTTATGTATTTTGTATATATATTTCAATACAAATTTAGTTTATTTTATGAATATTTTGTATATCTATTTTCATTCGTATCAAAATAAATAAACAAAATAGCAATAAAATAATGTAAATCTGTATGAGAAAACATATACAAACACACATTAAATAACGCAAATTTCTAAAAAATATATGTACAAAAATGCACAAAAAATAAAGTAAATTTGCATAAAAATACACATACAAAACACACATTAAATAATGTAAATGCGTACATAAAATAACCTAAATTTGTATAAAACTATATACAAAAATAGACAAAAATATTTAAAATTTGTATGAAAAGAAATATACAAAATACACATAAAATTAGGTAAATTTGTATTGAAATACATACACAAAATACACATAAAATAATGTAAATTTGAATGAAAATATATAAACAAATACACTTAAAATAACGTAAATTTGTATAAAATATATATGCAAGATACACATTAAATAATGTAAATGTGTATAAAAAAATATATACAAAAAAGAAATAGAATAATGTAAAATCCTATCAATATAAATACACAGAATATCAATAAAATAATGTAAATTTTTAGGAAAAGAAAGATGCAAAATTCCCATAAAATAGCGCATTTTTTAAAAAAAATATACACATAAAATGTTTAAATTTTTATTGAAATAAATATACAAAATGCATATACAGTAAGGTAAACATGTATTGAAAGAGATATTCAAAAATACATATCAAACAAAGTAAATTTGTTTCAAAATATATATACGAATACACATGAAATAACGTAGATTTCTATAGAAATATAAATATAAAATACACATGAAATTATATAAATACGTATAAAAATATGTATACAAAATACATATCTTGGTAAATTCGTGTCAAAATAAATAAACAAAATATCATGAAAAGAATGTGTATTTGTATGAAAATAAATAATAGATAATAAATTTGTATGAAATATATTTGCAAGATACATATTAAATAATGTAAATATGTATAAAAAATATATATACAAAAAAACAAATAGAATAATGTGAAATTGTATCAAAATAAATACACCGAATATTAATAAAATAATGTAAATTTGTATGAAAATAAAGATGCAAAATTCACATCAAATAGCGCATTTCTTATAAAAATATATATACCAAAATACACATAAAATATTTAAATTTGTATTGAAATAAATATACAAAATGCACATACAATAAGGTAAACTTGTATTGAAAGAGATATGCAAAAATACATATAAAACAATGTAAATTTGTTTCAAAATACGAATACACATAAATATATATAAAAATACACATAAAATTAAGTAAATATGTATAAAAATAGATATACAAAATACACATAGAATAAAATAAAATTGTTTAAAAAAAACAATATAAATAAAATAATGTAAATTTGTATGAAAATCAAAATGCAAAATACCCATAAAATAAAGCATATTTTTATAAAAATACATATACAAAAATACACATAGCATAATTAAATTTGTATTAAAATTAATATACAAAATGCATATACAATAAGGTAAATTTGTATTGAAAAAATAAGCAAAATACACATAAAACAGTGTAAATTTATTTCAAAATCTATATACGAATACTCATAAATCAACGTAGATTTCTATAGAAATATATATACAAAATACACATCAAATGATGTAAACACGTATAAAAATATATATATAAAATACACATTAAATAATGTAAATTCGCGTCAAAATAAATAAACAAAATATCAATAAAAGAATGTGTATTTGTATGAAAATAGATATACAATATTCATATAAAATCACCTAAATTTGTATAAAACTATATACAAAAATACACAAAAATAATTTTAATTTGTATGAAAATAAATATACAAAATACACATAAAATTAGGTAAATTTGTATTGAAATACATTTACAAAATACACATAAAATAATGTAAATTTGCATGAAAATATATAAACAAATACAGTTAAAATAACGTAAATTTGTATAAAATATATATAAAAAATACATATTAAATAATGTAAATATGTATAAACAATATATACAAAATACAAATAGAATAATATAAAATCGTATCAAAATAAATACACAGAATATTAATAAAATAATGTAAATTTGTATGAAAATTAAGATGCAAAATACCCATAAAATAACGCATTTTTATAAAATTATTGATACCAAAATACACAAAATATTTGAGATTGTATTAAAATAAATATACAAAATGCACATACAATAAGGTAAATTTGTATTGAAATAGATATGCAGAATACATATAAAATAATGTAAATTTGTTTCAAAATATATATAGGAATACACATAAAATAACGTAGATTTCTATGAAAATAAATTTACAAAATACACATAAAATGAAGTAAATACGTATAAAAAAAGGTATAAAATATATAAAATAATGTAAACTCGTATCAAAATAAATAAACAAAATACTAATAAAAGAATGTGTATTGTATAAATATAAATATACAAAATACAAATAAAATAACGTAAATTTATATAAAACTATATGCAAAAATACACAAAAGTAATTAAATTTGTGTGAAAATAGATATACAAAATACATGTGTATTTTGTATATTTTTTTTCATACAAATTGAAATTATTTTTGTTTATTTTTTTATATATTTTCATACAAATTTTCGTTATTTTATGTGTATTTTGTATATTTATTTTTTCTACAAATATACGTTCTTTTATCTGAATTTTGTTTATTGAATTTGAAACGAATTTACCTTATTTTGTATATCTATTTTCATACAAATTAAAATACTTCTGTGCATTTTTGTATATAGTTTTATATAAATTTACGTTATTTTATGTGTATTCTGTATATTTATATTTATACAAATACACATTCTTTTATTGGTATTTTGTATATTTATTTTGATACGAATTTACATTATTTAATGTGTATTTTATATACATTTTTTATATGTTTTTACTTCATTTTATGTGTATTTTGTATATATATTTTTATAGAAATCTACGTTATTTCATGTGTATTCGTATATATATTTTGAAACAAATTTACATTGTTTTATATGTATTTTGCATATCTATTTCAATACAAATTTACCTTATTGTATGTGTTTTTTGTATATTTATTTTAATACAAATTTAATTTTTTGATGTGTATATTGGTATATATATTTTTATAAATAAAAAAAATGCGTTAATTTATGGGTATTTTGCTTCTTTATTTTCATACAAATTTACATTATTTTATTAACATTCTGTTTATTTATTTTGATACGATTTTACATTATTTGTGTTTTGTACATATTTTGTTATACAAATTTACGTTATTTTAAGCGTATTTGTTTATGTTTTTTCATTAAAATTTACATTATTTTATGTGTATTTTCTGTATGTATTTCAATACAAATTTACCTAATTTTATGTGTATTTTGTATATTTATTTTCATACAAATTTAAAATATTTTTGTGTATTTTTGTATATTGTTTGATACAAATTTAGGTTATTTTATGTGTATTTTGTATATCTATTTTCATACAAATACACATTCTTTTATTGATATTTTGTTTATGTATTTTGACGCGAGTTTACATTATTTAATGTGTATTTTGTATATATATTTTTATACGGTATATATAAATTTATAAAAAATGCATTATTTTATAGGTATTTTGCATCTTAGTTTTCATACAAATGTGCATTATTTTATTAATATTCTGTGTATATATTTTGATACGATTTTATATTATACTATTTGTGTTTTGTATATATTTTTTTATACATATTTTCATTATTTAATGTGTATTTTTATATATATTTTATACAAATCAACGTTATTTTAAGTGTATTTGTTTATATAATTTCATTCAAATTTACATTATTTTAAGTGTATTTTGTATATGTATTTAAATACAAATTGACCTAATTTTATGTGTATTTTGTATATTTATTTTCATACAAATTTAAATTATTTTTGTGTTTTTTTGTATATACTATAGAGTAAATTTCTATGAAAATATATATTCAAAATACATATAAAATTATGTAAATAAGTATAAAAATATATATATCAAATACACCTAAAAAAATGAAAACTCGTATCAAAATAAATAAACAAAATTCCGATAAAAGAACGTATATTTGTAGGAAAATAAATATACAAAATACACATAAAATTACGAAAATTTGAAAAAAAATATATACAAAAAAACAAAAAAATAAATTTCAATTTGTATGAAAATAGGTATACAAAATACACATATAATTAGTTAAATTTGTATTTAAATACAAGTACAAAATACACATAAAAAAATGTAAATTTGTACGTTCTTTTTTCGGAATTTTGTTTATTGATTTTGATACGAATTTTCATTATTTTAGGTGTATTTGATATATATATATATATATATATATATATATATATATATATATATATATATATATATATAAATAAAATTATATATATATATATATATATATATATATATATATATATATATATATATATATATATATATATATATATATATATATATATATATATATATTTATACTTATTTACATAATTTTATATGTATTTTTAATATATATTTTCATAGAAATTTACTCTATTTTATGTGTATTCGTATATATATTTTGATACAAATTTACATTATTTATGTGTATTTCGCATATCTATTTCAATACAAATTTTCTTTATTGTATGTGCCTTTTGTATATTTATTTTGATACAAATTTAATTATTTTATGTGTATTTTTGTATATATATTTTTAAACAAATATGCGTTATTATATGAGTATTTTGCATCTTTATTTTCATACAAATTTACATTATTTTATTGATAGTCTATTTATTTTGATACGATTTTACGTTATTCTGTGTATTTTGTATACATATTTTTAGACATATTTACATTATTTAACGTATATTTTGTACATATATTTTATGGAAATTTACGTTATATTATGTGTATTTGTTTATATAGTTTCATACAAATTTACATTCTTTTATGTGTATTTTGTATATGTATTTAAAAATTTTTTTGCCTAATTTCATGTGTTTTTTGCATATCTATTTTCAAACAAATTTAAATTATTTTTGTGTATTTTTGTATATATTTTTATACAAATTTTTGTTATTTTATTTGTATTTTGTATATATATTTTCCTACAAATATACATTCTTTTAGAGGAAATTTTGTTTATTTATTTTGATACGAGTTAACATTATTTTATGTGTATTTTGTATATATATTTTTCTATGTATTTACATTATTTAATGTGTATTTTGTATATATATTTTCATAAAAATTTACGTTATTTTATTGTGTGTATTCGTATATATTTTGATACAAATATACTTTATTTTATGTGTTTTTTGCATATCTATTTCAATAAAAATCTACCTTATTGTATGTGTATTTTGTATATTTATTTTAATACAAATTTAATTTTTTTATGTGTATTTTTGTATATATATTTTTTTAAATATGAGTTATTTTATGGGTATATTGCATCTTCAATTTTATAAATTTTTACATTACGTACATATCTTTTATACGTATTTACATTATTTAATGTGTATTTTGTTTATATATTTTTATACAAATTTACGTTATTATATATTTGAATTTATATTTTGATACAAATTTACATTATTTTATGTATTTTCTATATTTATTTCAATTCAAATTTAGCTTATTTTATGTGTCTTTTGTATATCTATTTTCACACAAATTTTTGTTTTGTTTATTTTTGTAATATAGTTTTATACAATTTTACGTTATTTTATGTGTATTTTGTATATTTATGTTTATACAAGTACACATTCTTTTATTGGCATTTAGTTTATTTATTTTGATACGAATTTACATTATTTTATGTGTATTTTGTATACATTTTCTTATACGTATTTACTTCATTTTATGTGTATTTTGTATATATTTTTATAGAAATCTACGTTATTTTATGTGTATTCGTATATATATTTTGAAAGTAATTTACATTGTTTTATATGTATTTTGCATATCTATTTCAATACAAATTTACCTTATTGTATGTTATTTAATGTACACAATACAAATTTAAATATCTTATGTGTATTTTGGTATATTTTTTTTCATAAAAAATGCGTTGTTTTATGGGTATTTTGCATCTTTATTTTCATTCAAATTTACTTTATTTTATTAATATTCTGTGTATTTATTTTGATACTATTTTACATTATTCTATTTGTCTTTTGTATATATTTTTTTATACATATTTACATATATATATATATATATATATATATATATATATATATATATATATATATATATATATATATATATATATATATATATATATATATATATATATATATATATATATTTCTTACAAATTTACGTTTTTTTAAGTGTATTTGTTTATATATTTTCATTCAAATTTACATTATTATATGTGTATTTTGTATAAGTATTTCAATACAAATTTACCTAATTTTATGTGTATTTTGTATATTAATTTTCATACAAATTTTAATTATTTTTTGTGTATTTTTGTATAGACTTTTATACAAATTTACAATATTTAATGTGTATTTTGTCTATCTATTTTCATACAAATACTCATTCTTTTATTGATATTTTGTTTATTTAATTTGACACGAATTTTCATTATTTAATGTGTATTGTGTATATATATTTTTATACGTATTTACGTCATTTCATCTATTTTTTGTATATATATTTCTATAGAAATCTACATTATTTCATGTGTATTCGTATATATATTTTGAAACAAATATACATTGTTTTATATGTATTTTGCATATTCTTTCAATATAAATTTCCCTTATTGTATGTGCATTTTGTATATATATATATATATATATATATATATATATATATATATATATATATATATATATATATATATATATATATATATATATATATATATATATATATATATATATATATATATATATATATTTGTATATATATATTCATACAAATTTAATTACTTTTGTGTATTTTTGTATATACTGTTATATCAATTTACGTTATTTTATGTGTATTTTGTATATTTATATTTATACAAATACACATTCTTTTATTAGTATTTTGTTTATTTATTTCGATAGGAGTTTACATTATTTAATGTGTTTTTTGTACACATTTTTTTTATACGTATTTACTTCATTTTATGTGTATTTTGTATATATATCTTTATAGAAATCTGCGTTATTTTATGTGTTTTCGTATATATGTTTTGAAACAAATTTACATTGTTTTATATGTATTTTGCATATATATTTCAATACAAATTTACCTTATTGTGTGTGCATTTCGTATATTTATTTTAATACAAATTCAAATATTTTATGTGTGTTTTGGTATATATATTTAAAAAAAAAAGTGCGTTATTTTATGGGTATTTTGCATCTTTATTTTCATGCAAATTTATATTATTTTATGAATATTCTGTGTATTTATTTAATACGATTTTACATTATTCTATTTGTGTTTTGTATATATTTTTTTTATACATATCTACATTATTTAATGTGTATTTTGTATATATATTTCATACCATTTTACGTTATTTTAAGTGTATTTGTTTATATTTTTTCATTCAGACTTACATTATTTTATGTGTATTTTGTATATGTATTTCAATACAAATTTGCCTAATTTTATGTGTATTTTGCATATCTATTTTCAAACAAATTTAAATAATTTTTGTGTGTTTTTGTATATATTTTTATACAAATTTTAGTTATTTTATTTGTATTTTCTATATATATTTTCCTACAAATATACATTCTTTTATTGGAATTTTATCTATTTATTCTGATACGAATTTACTTTATTTTATATGTATTTTGTATATATATTTTTCTACGTATTTACATTATTTTATGTGTATTTTGTATATATATTTTCATAAAAAATTATTTTATTTTATTTTTTGTATTCGTATATAATTTGATACAAATTTTATACAAATTCATGTTATTTTATGTGTATTTGTATAAATATTTTCATACAAATCTACATTATTTTATGTGCATTTTTACATATATTTCATTACAAATTTACCTTATTTTATGTTTATTTTGAATATTTATTTCCTTCAATTTTAAATTATTTTATGTGTATATATGTATTTGTAATTTTACGTTATTTTATGTGTATTTTCTATATATATTTTCATCAAAAATTACATTATTTTATTGGTATTTTGTTAGTTTAATTCGATAAGAATTTAGATTATTTCATAGGTATTTTGTATACATATTTTTATACGCATTTACATTATTTAATGTTTGTTTTGTATATTTATTTTTATGGAAATTTACTTTATTTTATGTGTATTTGTATAAACATAAATATACAAAATGCATAGAAAATAAGGTAAATTTATATAAAACAATATACAAAGATACACAAAAGTAATTAAATTTGTATGAAAAAAGATATACAAAATACACACAAAATAAGCTTAATTTGAATTGAAATATATGTACAAAATACATAAAATAAAGTAAATTTGTATCAAAATATTTTTACAAATACACATGTAATTACGTAAATTTTATATAAAAATATATAAACAAAATACACATTAAATAATGTAATTACGTATAAAAAAACATATACAAAATACACATATAATCATGTAATTCGTATCCAAATAAATAAACAAAATTCCAATAAAATAATGTTAATTTTTATGAGAAAACATATATAAAATACACATAAAATAAATAAATTTCTATAAAAATATATGTACAAAAATGCACATAAAATAAATTTGCATTAAAAATATATACAAAACACACATTACATAATGTAAATGAGTATAAACATATGTATACAAAATACCTATGAAAAAATCTAAATTCGTATCGAGTTAAATAAAGAAAATACCAATAAAATAACGTAATTTTGGATGAAAATATATATAGAAAATACACATAAAATTACGTAAATACAAATACAAATATACACATAAAATAATTTAAAATTGAATGAAATAAATATACAAATAATCATAAAATAAGGTAAATTTGTAATGAAAAATATGTAAAAATACACGTAAAATAATATAAATTTGTATGAAAATATATATACAAATACACATAAAATAACATGAATTTGTATAAAATTTGTATCAAAATAAATAGGAATACACACAATAAAATAATGTAAATTTTTATTAAAATATATATACAAAATACACATAAAATAATGTAAATTTGTATGAAAATATATAAACAAATACACATAAAATAACGTAAATTTGGATAAAATATTTATACAAAATATACATTAAATAATGTAAATTCGTAGAAAAATATATATACAAATACACATAAAATAATGTAAACTCGTATCAAAATAAATATACAAAATTATAATAAAAGATTGTATATTTGTAGGAAAATATATATACAAAATACAAAAATACAGAAAAATAATTTAAATTTATTTGAAAATAGATATGCAAAAATCATAAAGTTAGGCAAATTTGTATTGAAATACATATACAAAACACACATAAAATAATGTAAATTTGTGTGAAAATATATAAACAAATACACATAAAATAACGTAAATTTGGATAAAATATATACAAAATATACATTAAATAATGTAAATATGTATAAAAATATATATACAAAATACACATAGAATAATGTTAAATCGTATCAAAATAAATAAACAGAATATCAATAAAATAATTTAAATTTGTATGAAAATAAAGATGCAAAATACCCATATAATACGCATATATGCATAAAAATATATATACAAAAATACACATGAAATAATTAAATTTGTATTGAAATAAATATACAAAATGCATATACAATAAAGTAAATTTGTATAGAAATACATATGTAAAATACACATCAATAATGTAAATCTGTATCAAAATATATATACGAATACACATAAAAGAGAGTAAATTTCTATGAAAATATACATACAAAATACATATAAAATGATGTAAATTGTATAAAAATATATATACCAAATACACCTATAATAATGTAAACTCGTATCAAAATAAACAAACAAAATTCCGATAAAAGAACGTATATTTGTAGGAAAATAAATATACAAAATACACATAAAATAACGAAAATTTGTATAACAATATATACAAGAAAACCAAAAATAATTTCAATTTTTATGAAAATTGATATACAAAATACACAAATAATTAGTTAAATTTGTACAAATTTGTACATGTACAAAATACACATAAAATAATGAAAATTTGTATGAAATGAAAACAAATACACATAAAATAACGTACATTTGTATTAAATATATATACAAAATACACATAGAAAATAATGTAAAATCGTATCAAAATAAATACACAAAATATCAATAAAATAATGTAAATTTGTATGAAAATAAAGATGCAAAATACCAATAAAATAAAGCATATTTTTATAAAAATACATATACATAAATACACATTCAATAATTAAATTTGTAGTAAAATTAATATACAAAATGCACATACAATAAGGTAAATTCTTATTAAAAAAATATGCAAAACACACATAAAACAATGTAAATTTGTTTCAAAATATATATACGAATACACATAAAATAACGCAGATTTCTATAGAAATATATATACAAAATACACTTGAGATGCTGTAAATACGTATAAAAATATATATACAAAATAGATATTAAATAATGTAAATTCGTGTCAAAATAAATAAACAAAATATCAATAAAAGAATGTGTATTTGTATGAAAATAGATATACAAAATACACATAAAATAACGTATATTTGTATAAAACTATATACAAAAATACACAAAAATAATTTAAACTTGTTTGAAAATAAGTATACAAAATACACGTAAAATTAGGTAAATTTGTATTGAAATACATTTACAAAACACACATAAAATAATGTAAATTTGAATTAAAATATATAAACAAATACACTTAAAATAACGTAAATTTGTATAAAATATATATACAAAATACACATTAAGTAATGTAAATATGTATAAAAAAATATATACAAAACCCAAATAGAATAATGTAAAATCGTAACAAAATAAATACACAGAATATTAATAAAATAATGTAAATTTAAATGAAAATAAAGGAGCAAAATATCCATAAAATAACACTTTTTTTTTTAAATATACATACCAAAATACATATAATTTTTTTTTAATTTGTATTAAAATAAATATACAAAATGCACATAAAATAAGGTAAATTTATATTGATATGCAAAATACATATAAAACAATGTAAAATTTGTTTCAAAATATATATACGAATACACATAAAATAACGTAGATTTCTATAAAAATATATATACAAAATACACATAAAATGAAGTAAATACGTATACAAAATACACATAAAATAATGTACAATCGTTTCAAAATAAATAAATAAAATACCAATAAAATGTGTATTTGTATAAAAATAAATATACAAAATACACATAAAATATCGTAAATTTATATAAAACTATATACAAAAATACACAAAAGTAGTTAAATTTGTATGAAAATAGATATACAAAATACACATAAAATAAACAAAATTTGAATATATATATATATATATATATATATATATATATATATATATATATATATATATATATATATATATATATATATATATATATATATATATATATATATATATATATATATATATATATATATATGTATATATATATATATATATATATATATATATATATATATATATATATATATATATATATATATATATACATATATATATATATATATATATATATATATATATATATATATATATATTTACAAAATACATCAAATAATGTAAATTTGTATCAAAATATTTATACAAATACACATATAATAACGTAAATTTGTATAAAAACACATAAACAAAATACACATTAAATAATGAAAATACGTATAAAAAATATGTAGAAAATACACATATAATCATGTAATTCGTATCAAAATAAATAAACAAAATACCAATAATATAATGTAAATTTGTATGAGAAAACATATACAAAATACATATAAAATAACGCTAATTTCTTTAAAAATATATGTACAAAAATGCTCATCAAATAAAGTAAATTTGCATCAAAATATATATACAAAACACACATTAAATAATGTAAATGCGTATAAAAAAATGTATAAAAAATACCTTTGAAATAATCTAAATTCGTATCGAATTAAATTAACAAAATACCAATAAAATAATGTAGTTTTGGATGAAAATGTATATAGAAAATACAAATAAAATAACCTAAATACAAATACAAATATACACATAAAATAATTTAAAATTGCATGAAATGAATATATGAAACAAACATAAAATAAGGTAAATTTGTAATGAAATATATGTAAAAATACACATAAAATAATTAAAATTTGTATGAAAATATGTATTCAAAGACGCATAAAATAACCTGAATTTGTATAAAATTTGTGTCAAAATATATACGAGAGCACACAATAAAATAACGTAAATTTTTATGAAAATATATATCCAAAATACACATAAAATAATGTAAATACGTAGAAACATATATATACAAAATACACATAAAGTAATGGAAATTCGTATCAAAATAAATAAACAAAATTGCAATAATAGAATGTATATATGTAGGAAAATATATATACAAAATAAAAATAAAATAACAAAAATTTGTATAACAATTTATACAAAAATACGCAAAATTTTTTAAAATTTGTTTGAAAATAGATAGGCAAAATACACATAAAATTAGGCAAATTTGGATAGAAATACATATACAAAACACTCATAAAATAATGTAAATCTGTATGAAAATATATAAACAATGTATTTAAATACATTTACAAAATACACATCAAATAGTGTAAATTTGAATTAAAATATATATACAAATACACTTAAATTAATGTAAATTTGTATAAAATATATATATAAAATCACATTAAATAATGTAAATATGTATACAAAAATATATACAAAACACAAATAGAATAATGTAAAATCGTATCAAAATAAATAAACAGAATATTAATAAAATAATGTAAATTTGTATGAAAATTAGGATGCAAAATACCCCAAAAATAGCGCATTTTTTATAAAAATATATATACCAAAACACACATAAAATATTTGAATTTGTATTAAAATAAATATACGAAATGCACACACAATAAGGTAAATTTGTATTGAAATAGATATGCAAAATACATATAAAACAATGTAAATTTGTTTCAAAATATATATACGAATACACATAAAATAAAGCATATTTCTATAAAGATATATATACAAAATACACATAAAATGAAGTAAATACATATAAAAAAATGTGTACAAATTACACATAAAATAATGTAAACTCGTATCGAAATAAATAAACAAAATACTAATAAAAGAATGTGTATTTGTATAAATATAAATATACAAAATACACATAAAACAACGTAAATTGATATAAAGGTATTTACAAAAATACACAAATTTAGTTTATTTTATGTATATTTTTTATATCTATTTTCATACAAATTTAACTACTTCTGTGAATTTTTGTATATAGTTTTATATAAATTTACGATATTTTATGTGTATTTTGTATATTTATTTTTATACAAATACACATTTTTTTATTGGTATTTTGTTTATTTATTTTGATACGAATTTACATTATTTTATGTGTATTTTGTATACATTTTTTTATACGTATTTACTTCATTTTATGTGTATTTTGTATATATATTTTTATAGAAATCTACGTTATTTTATGTGTATTCGTATATATATTTTGAAACAAATTCTACATTGTTTTATATGTATTTTGCATATCTATTTCAATATAAATTTACCTTATTGTATACAAAAATACACACAAAAAAATTAAATTTGTATGAAAAGAAATATACAAAATACAAGTAAAATTAGGTAAATTTGTATAAAATATATATGCAAGATAAACAAACACACTTAAATTAACGTAAATTTGTATAAAATATATATGCAAGATACACATTAAATAATGTAACTGTGTATGAAAAAATATATACAAAAAACAAATAGAATAATATAAAATCGTATCAAAAAAAATACACAGAATATCAATAAAATAATGTAAATTTGTATGAAAATAAAGATGCAAAATTCCCCAAAAATATCGCTTTTTTTAAAAAAATATATATACCAAAATACACATAAAATATTAAAATTTGTATTGGAATAAATATACAAAATGCATATACAGTAAGGTATATTTGTATTGAAAGAGATATTCAAAAATACATATAAAACAATGTAAATTTGTTTAAAAATATATATACGAATACACATAAAATAACGTAGATTTCTATAAAAATATATACAAAATACATATAAAATGAAGTAAATACGTATAAAAAAATGAATACAAAATACACATAAAAATCGTATCAAAATAAATAATCAAAATACCAGTAAAAGAATGTGTATTTGTATAAATATAAATATACAAAATACACAAAAAATATCGTAAATTTGTATAAAACTATATACAAAAATACACAGAAGTAATTAAATTTGCATGAAAATATATATACAAAATACAGCTCAAATAAGCTAAATTTGAATTGAAATGTACATACAAAATACATAAAATAATGTAAATCTGTTTCAAAATATTTATACAAATACATATAATAGCGTAGATTTGTTTAAAAATATATAAACAAAATACACATTAAGTAATGTAAATACGTATAAAAAATATGTACAAAATACACATATAATCATATAATTCGTATCAAAATAAATAAACAAAATAGCAATAAAATAATGTAAATTTGTATGAGAAAACATATACAAATAACGCAAATTTCTATAAAACTATATGTACAAAAATGCACTTAAAATAAAGTAAATTTGCATAAAAATATATATACAAAAGACACACTAAATAATGTAAATGCGTACGTAAATAACCTAAATTTGTATAAAACTATATACAAAAATACACAAATAATTTATATTGTTTGAAAAGAAATATACAAAATATACATAAAATTAGGTAAATTTGTATTGAAATACATATACAAAATACACATCAAATAATGTAAATTTGAATGAAAATATATAAACAAATACACTTAAAATAACGTAAATTTGTATAAAATATATATGCAAGATACACATTAAATAATGTAAATGTGTATAAAAAAAATATATACAAAAAACAAATAGAATAATGTAAAATCGTATCAAAATAAATACACAGAATATCAATAAAATAATGTAAATTTGTATGAAAATAAAGATGCAAAATTCCCAAAAATTATCGCATTTTTTATAAAAATATATATACCAAAATACACATAAAATATTTAAATTTATATTGAAATAAATATACAAAATGCATATACAGTAAGGTAAATTTGTATCGAAAGAGATATTCAAAAATACATATAAAACAATGTAAATTTGTTTCAGAATAAATATACGAATACACATAAAATAAAGTAGAATTCTAAAGAAATACATATACAAAATACATATGAAATTATGTAAATACGTATAAAAATATATATACAAAATACATATCAAATAATGTAAATTCGTGTCAAAATAAATAAACAAAATATCATGAAAAGAATGTGTATTTGTATGAAAATAGATAATAGATAATAAATTTGTGTAAAATATATATGCAAGATACACATTAAATAATGTACATATGTATAGAAAAGTATATACAAAAAACAAATAGAATAATGTAACATCGTATCAAAATAAATACACAGAATATTAATAAGATAATGTAAATTTGTATGAAAAAAAAAGATGCAAAACTCCCATAAAATAGCGCATTTCTTAAAAAAATATATATACCAAAATACACATAAAATATTTAAATTTGTATTGAAATAAATATACAAAATGCACATACAATAAGGTAAATTTGTATTGAAAGAGATATGCAAAAATACATATAAAACAATGTAAATTTGTTTCAAAATATATATACGAATACAAATAAAAAAACGTAGATTTCTATAAAAATATATATACAAAATACACATAAAATTAAGTAAATACGTATAAAAAAATGTATACAAAATACACATAAAATAATGTAAATTCGAATTAAAATAAATAAACAAAATACCAATAAAAGAATGTGTATTTGGATATATATAAATATACAAAATACACATACAAAATAAACATAAAATTAGGTAGATTTGTAATAAAATATATATATACAAAATACACATAAAATAATGTAAATTTATATGAAAATATATATACAAATACGCATAAAATACCATGAATTTGTATAAAAATATATATTCAAAATAAATATTAAATAATGTAAAACCGTATAAAAATATATATACAAAGTACATATAAAATAATGTAAATTCGTATCAATATAAATCAACAAAACACCAATAAAATAATATATATTTGAATGAAAATAAATTTACAAAATACACATAACATAACTAAAATTTGTATTAAAATATATACAAAAATACATAGAAATAATTTGAGTTTGTATGAAAATAGAAATACAAAATACACATAAAACTAGGTAAATTTCTTTTAAAATGTATATACAAAATACCCATAAAATATTGTAAATTTGTGTCAAAATATATAAACAAATACACATAAAATAACGTAAATTTGTATGAAAATATATACAAATACACAAAGAATAATGTCAATTCGTATCAAAATGAAAGAGCAGAATATCATTAAATTATTGTATATTTGATTGAAAATAAAGATGAAAAATGCCAAAATTATAAATGATATGTTTATAAAAATACAGATACAAAAATACACATCGAATAATTAAATTTGTATTAAAATTAATATGCAAAATGAGTATATAATAAGGTAAATTTGTATTGAAAAAATATGCAACATACACGTTTACTCATACAAATTTATATTATTTTATTGGTATTTTGTTTATTTATTTTGATACGAATTACATGATTATATGTGTATTTTGTACATATTTTTTTATACGTATTTACATTATTTAATATGTATTTTGTTTATATATTTTCATACAAATTTACGTTATTATATGTGCATTTGTATAAATATTTTGATAAAAATTTACTTTATTTCATGTATTTTGTATATATATTTCAATTCAAATTTAGTTTATTTTGTGTGTATTTTGTATATATTTTCATACAAATTTAATTACTTATGTGTATTTTTGTATATAGTTTTATATAAATTTACGTTATATTATGTGTATTTTGTATATTTATATTCATACAAATACACATTCTTTTATTGGTATTTGTTTTATTTATTTTAATACGAATTTACATTATTTTATGTGTATTTTGTATACATTTTTTTATACGTGTTTGATGCAAATTTAGGTTATTTTATGTGTATTTTGTATATCTATTTTCATACAAATACACATTCTTTTATTGATATTTTGTTTATTTATTTTGACGCGAATTTACATTATTTAATGTGTTTTTTGTATATATATATTTTTATACGTATTTACATCATTTCATTTGTATTTTGTATAGTTTTAAACAAATTTTTATTATTTATTGTGTATTTAGTATATATATATTTATACAAATACACATTCTTTTATTGGTATTTTGTTTATTTATTTTGATACTAATTTACATTATTTTATGTGTATTTTGTATACATTTTTTATACGTATTTACTTGATTTTATGTGTATTTTGTATATATATTTTTATAGAAATCTACCTTATTTCATGTGTATTCGTATATATATTTTGAAACAAATTTACATTGTTTATATGTATTTTGCATATCTATTTTTGTGTATTCTGTATTTATTTTTGTTATACATAGAATAATGTAAAATCGTATCAAAATAAGTAAATTTGTATGAAAATAAAGATGCAAAATACCCATAAGATAAAGCTTTTTTTAAAAAAAATACATATACAAAAATACACATAGAATAATTAAATTTGTATTAAAATTAATACACAAAATGCACACATACAATAAGGTAAATTTGTATTAAAAAAAAACGTAAAATACAAATAAAACAGTGTAAATTTGTTTCAAAATATACATACGAATACATATAAAATAACGTAGATTTATATAGAAATATATATACAAAATACACATGAAATTATGTAAATACGTATAAAAATATATATACAAAATACATATTAAGTAATGTAAATTCGTGTCAAAATAAATAAACAAAATATCATGAAAAGAATGTGTATTTGTATGAAAATAAATAATGGATAATAAATTTGTATGAAATATATATGCAAGATACACATTAAATAATGTAAAAATGTATAAAAAAATATATATATACAAAAAACAAATAGAATAATGTAAAATCGTATCAAAATAAATACACCGAATATTAATAAAATAATGTAAATTTGTATGAAAAATAAAGATGCAAAATTCCCATCAAATAACGCATTTCTTATAAAAATATATATACCAAAATACACATACAATATTTAAATTTGTATTGAAATAAATATACAAAATGCACATACAATAAGGATATATACAAAATACACATGAAATGATGTAAATACGTATAAAAATATATATACAAAATACACATTAAATACTGTAAATTCGCGTCAAAATAAAAAAAACAAAATATCAATAAAAGAATGTGTATTTGTATGAAAATAGATATACAAAATACACATAAAATAACCTAAATTTGTATCAAACTATATACAAAAATAAACAAAAATATTTTAAATTTGTATGAAAATAAATATACAAAATACATATAAAATTAGGTAAAGTTGTATTGAAATACGTAATATACAAAATACATATAAAATAATGTAAATTTATAAAATAATGTAAATGTAAATAAATACACTTAAAATAACGTAAATTTGTATAAAAAAATATATACAAAACACAAATAGAATAATGTAAAATCGTATCAAAATAAATACACAGAATATTAATAAAATCATGTAAATTTGTATGAAAATAAAGAGGCAAAATACCCATAAAATAACGCATTTTTTTATTTATAAAAATATATATACCAAAATACACATAAAAAAAATTAATTTGTATTAAAATAAATATATAAAAAACACATACAATAAGGTAAATTTGTATTGAAATAGATATGCAAAATACATATAAAACAATGTAAATTTGTTTCAAAATATATATACGAATACACATAAAATATCGTAGATTTCTATAAAAATATATATACAAAATACACATAAAATGAAGTAAATACGTATAAAAAAATGTATACAAAATACACATAAAATAATGTAAATTCGTATCAAAATAAAAATAAAAATACCAATAAAAGAATGTGTATTTGTATAAATATAAATATACAAAATACACATAAAATAACGTAAATTTATATAAAACTATATACAAAAATACTCAGAAGTATTTTAATTTGTATGAAAATAGATATACAAAATAAGGTAAATTCATTTAAAATTCAATAAAAAAAATTCAGATAAAAGAACGTATATTTGTAGAAAAAATAAATATACAAAATACACATAAAATAACGAAAATTTGTATGAAAATATATAAAAAAATAAACAAAAATAATTTCAATTTGTATGAAAATAAATATACAAAATACACATGTGTTTTTTATATCTATTTTCACACAAATTTAATTACTTTTGTGTATTTTTGCATATAGTTTCATATAAATCTACGTTATTTTATTTGTATTTTGTATATTTATATTTATACAATACACATTCTTTTATTAGTATTTTGTTTATTTATTTTGATACGAGTTTACATTATTTTATGTGTATTTTGTATACCTTTTTTTATACGTATTTACTTCATTTGATGTGTATTTTGTATATTTATTTTCATAGAAATCTATGCTAATTTATGTGTATTCGTATATATATTTTGAAAAAAAATTACATGGTTTTATATGTATTTTGCATATCTATTTCAATACAAATTTAAGTTATTGTATGTGCATTTTGAATATTTATTTGAATACAAATTAAAATATTTTATGTGTGTCTTGGTATATATATTTTTTATAAAAAATGCGTTATTTTATGTGTATTTTGCATCTTAATTTTCATACAAATTTACATTATTTTATTAACATTCTGTGTATTTATTTTGATACGATTTTATATTATTCTATTTGTGTTTTGTATATATTTTTTTATAAATATTTACATTATTTAATGTGTATTTTGTATATATATTTTATCCAAATTTACGTTATTTTAAGTGTATTTGTTTATATATTTTCATTCAAATTTATATTATTTTATGTGTATTTTGTAAATATATTTCAATACAAATTTACCTAATTTTATCTGTATTTTGTATATTTATTTTCATACAAATTAAAATTATTTTTGTGTATTTTTGTATATAGTTTTATACAAATTTAGGTGATTTTATGTGTATATTGTATATCTATTTTCATACAAATACACATTCTTTTATTGATATTTTGTTTATTTATTTTGCCGTGAATTTACATTATTTAATGTGTATTTTATATATATATTTTTATACGTGTTTACATCATTTGATGTGAATTTTGTATATATATTTCTATAGAAATCTACGTTGATTTATGAGTATTCGTATATAGATTTTGAAATAAATTTACACTGTTTTATGTGTATTTTGCATATTTTTTCAATACTAATTTACCTTATTGTATATGCATTTTGTGTATTAATTTTAATACAAATTTAATTATGCTATGTGTATTTTTGTATATATATTTTTAAAAAAAATATGCTTTATTTCATTGGTATTTTGCATTTTTATTTTCATACAAATTTACATTATTTTATTTATATTCTGTTTATTATTTTTTGAAACAATTTTACATTATTCTATGTGTATTTTGTATATCTAATTTTATACGTATTTACTTAATTTTATGTGTATTTTGTATATATATTTTTATAGAAATCTACGTTATTTTATGTGTTTTCCTATATATATTTTGAAACAAATTTACATTGTTTTATATGTATTTTTGCATATCTCTTTCAATACAAGTTTACCTTATTGTATGTGCATTTTGTATATTTATTTCAATACAAATTTAAATATTTTATGTGTATTTTGGTATATATATTTTTATAAGAAATGCGCTATTTGATGGGAATTTTGCATCTTTATTTTCATACAAATTTACATTATTTTATTAATATTCGGTGTATTTATTTTGATTCGATTTCACATTATTCTATTTGTTTTTTGTATATATATTTTTTATACATATTTACATTATTTAATGTGTATCTTGCATATATATTTCATACAAATTTATTATCTATTATTTATTTTCATACAAATACACATTATTTTCATGATATTTTGTTTGTTTATTTTGACACGAATTTACCTAGATATGTATTTTGTATATATTTTTTTATACGTATTTACATAATTTCATGTGTATTTTGTATATATATTTCTATAGAAATCTACGTTATTTTATGTGTATTCGTATATATATTTTGAAACAAATTTACTTTGTTTTATATGTATTTTTGAATATCTCTTTCAATACATATTTACCTTACTGTATATGCATTTTGTATATTTATTTCAATACAAATTTAAATATTTTATGTGTATTTTGGTATATATTTTTTTTTTAAAAATGCGCTATTTTATGGGAATTTTGCATCTTTCTTTTCATACAAATTTACATTATTTTATTGATATTCTGTGTATATATATTGATAGGATTTTACATTATTCTATTTCTTTTTTGTATATGTTTTTTTATACACATTTACATTATTTAATGTGTATCTTGCATATATATTTTATACATATTTACGTTATTTTAAGTGTATTTGTTTATATATTTTCATTCAAATTTACATTATTCTATGTGTATTTTGTATATGTATTTCAATACAAATTTACCTAATTTTATGTGTATTTTATATATTTCTTTTCATACAAATTTTTTATATTTTTGTGTATTTTTGTATATAGTTTTATACAAATTTAGATTATTTTATGTACGCATTTACATTATTTAATGTGTGTTTTGTATATACATTTTTATGCAAATTTACTTTATTTTATGTGCATTTTTGTACATATATATTTTTAGAAGTTTGCGTTATTTTATGTGTATTTGTACATGTTTTCTCATACAAATTAACATTATTTTATTGCTATTTTGTTTATTTATTTTGATACGAATGAAATTAGATATACAAAATATACATAAAATAAACTAAATTTGTATTGAAATATATATACAAAATACATAAAATAATGTAAATTTGTATCAAAATATTTTAACAGATGCGCATAAAATAACGTAAATTTGTTTTAAAATATACAAAATACACATTAAATAATGTAAATATGTATAAAAAAAATATATACAAAAACAAATAGAATAATTTCAAATCGTATCAAAATAAATACACAGAATATTAATAAAACAATGTAAATTTGTATGAAAATAAAGATGCAAAATACCCATTAAATAACGCATTTTATATAAAAAATATATATACCAAAATACACATGAAAAAATGAATTTGTATTAAAATAAATATACAAAATGCACATACAATAAGGTAAATCTGTATTGAAATAGATATGCAAAATACATATAAAACAATGTAAATTTGTTTCAAAATATATATACGAATACACATAAAATAAAGTAGATTTGCATAAAAATATATATACAAAATACATGTGCATTTTGTATATTAATTTTAATACAAATTTGATTAATCTATGTGTATTTTTGTGTATGTATTTTTATAAAAATATGCTTTATTATATGGGTATTTTGCATCTTTATTTTCATACAAATTTACATTATTTTATTGATATTCTGTGTATTTATTTTGATATGATTTTACATTATTCTATGTGTATTTTGTATATATATATATTATATAAAATGTATTTGTTTTCATTTCATACAAATCTACATTATTTTGTGTATTTTGTACATGTATTTAAATACAAATTTAACTAGTTATATGTGTATTTTGTATATCTATTTTGAATGTATATTTTCATAGAAATTTACTCTATTTTATGAGTATTTGTAGATATATTTTGATATAAATTTACATTTTTAATTTGTATTTTGCATATCTATTTCAATACAAATTTACTTTATTGTACGTGCATTTTGTATATTTATTTTAATACAAATTTAATTATTTTATATGTATTTTTGTATATATATTTTTATGCAAATATGCGTTATTATATGGATGTTTTGCATCTCTATTTTCATACAAATTTACATTATTTTATTGATATTGTCTTTATTTATTTTGATACGATTTAACATTATTCTATGTGTTTTTTGTATATATTTTTTTATATATATATTTACATTATTTAATGTTCATTTTGTATATATATTTTATCCAAATTTACATTATTTTATGTGTATTTGTTTATATATTTTCATACATATTTACATTATTTTATGTGTTTTTTGTATATATATTTTTCAACGTATTTAAATTATTTTATGTGTATTTTGTATATACATTTTCATAAAAAAATTACGTTATTTTATTGTGTGTATAAGTATATATTTTGATACAAATTTTATGCAAATTCATGTTATTTAATGTGTATTTGTATATATATTTTCATACAAATTTTTATTATTTTGTGTATTTTTTCATGTATTTCATTACAAATTTACCTTATTTTATGTTTATTTTGTATATTTATTTCATTCAATTTTAAATTATTTTATGTGTATATTTGTATTTGCATTTAGGTTATTTTAGTGTATTTTGTATATATATTTTCATCCAAAATTACATTATTTTATTGGTATTTCTTAATTTAATTCGATACGAATTTAGATTATTTCATAGGTATTTTGTATACATATTTTTATACTCATTTACATTATCTAATGTGTGTTTTGTATATATATTTTTATGCAAATTTGCGTTATTTTAAGTATATAGTTTTATATAAATTTACGTTATTTTATGTGCATTTTGAATATTTATATTTATACAAATACACATTCTTTTATGGGTATATTGTTTATTTACATTTATACGAATTTACATTATTTTATGTGTATTTTGTATACATTTTTTTATATGTATTTTCTTAATTTTATGTGTATTTTGTATATGTATTTTTATAGAAATCTACGTTATTTTATGTGTATTCGTATATATATTTTGAAACAAATTTACATTATTTTATATGTATTTTGTATATCTATTTGAATACAAATTTACCTTATTGTATGTGCATTTTGTATATTTATTTTAATATTTTAATTCATATATTTTGGTATCAATAATTTTATAAAAAAATGCGTTATTTTATAGGTATATTGCATCTTAATTTTCATTTTATATGTACTTTGTATATATATTTTTATACGCTCTTACATTATTTAATATTTATTTTGAATACATATTTTTATACAAATTCATGGTATTTTATGTGTATTTGTATATATATTTTCATATAAATTTACATTATTGTATGTGTATTTTGTACATATATTTTATTACAAATCTACCTTATTTTATGTTTATTTTGTATGTGTATTTTGTATATTTATATTTATCCAAATACACATTCTTTTACAAATTCGAATTTACATTATACGTATTTACTTAATTTTATGTGTATTTTGTATATATATTTTTATAGAAATCTACGTTTTTTTCTTTGTATTCGTATATATATTTTGATGCAAATTTACATTGTTTTATAAGTATTTTTGCATATCTCTTTCAATACAAATTTGTATATTTATTTCAATGCAAATTTAAATATTTTATGTGTATTTTGGTATATATTTTTATAAGAAATGCGCTATTTTATGGGAATTTTGCATCTTTATTTTCATACAAATTTACATTATTTTATTAATATTCGGTGTTTTTATTTTGATACGATTTTACATTATTCTATTTGTTTTTTGTATATACTTTTTTATACATATTTACATTATTTAATGTGTATCTTGCATATATATTTTATACAAATTTATTATCTATTATCTATTTTCATACAAATAAACATTCTTTTAATGATATTTTGTTTATTTATTTTGACACGAATTTACATTATTTGATATGTATTTTGTATATATATTTTTATACGTATTTACATAATTTCATATGTTATTATATATATATATATATATTTAATAGATATTCAAAATACACCTAAAATAACCTAAATTTGTATCAAACTATATACAAAAATACACAAAAATATTTAAAATTTTTATGAAAATAAATATACTAAATACACATAAAATTCGGTAAATTTGTATGGAAATACATATACAAAATACACATAAAATAATGTAAATTTGAATGAAAATACATAAACAAATACACTTAAAACAACGTAAATTTGTATAAAAAAAATATATACAAAACACAAATAGAATAATGTAAAATCGTATCAAAATAAATACACAGAATATTAATAAAATAATGTAAATTTATATGAAAATAAAGAGGCAAAATACCCATAAAATAACGCATTTTTTTATTTTTTAAAAATATTTATACCAAATTACACATAAAAAAATTAGATTTGTATTAAAATAAATATATAAAAAACACATACAATAAGGTAAATTTGTATTGAAATAGATATGCAAAATACATATGAAGAAATGTAAATTTGTTTCAAAATATGTATACGAATACACATAAAATAACGTAGATTTCTATAAATATAAATATACAAAATACACATAAAATGAAGTAAATACGTTTAAAAAAATGTATACAAAATACACATAAAATAATGTAAATTCGTATCAAAATAAATAAACAAAATACCAATAAAAGAATGTGTATTTGTATAAATATAAATATACAAAATACACATAAAATAACGTAAATTTATATAAAACTATATACATATATACACAGAAGTAATAAAATTTGAATTGAAATATATATACAAAATACATGAAATAAAGTAAATTTGTATAAAAATATTTATACATATACACATATAATAACGTAAATTTGTATGAAAATATATAAACAAAATACACATTAAATAATGTAAATACGTATAAAAAATATGTACAAAATACACATATAATCATGTAATTCGTATCAAAATAAATAAACAAAATACCAATAAAATAATATAAATTTGTATGAGTAAACGTGTATGTTGCCTATTTTTTCAATACAAATTTACATTATTATATACGCATTTTGTATATTAATTTTAATACAAATTTAATTATTCGATGTGTATTTTTGTATCTGTATTTTTATAAACATATGCTTTATTTTTTGGGTATTTTGCATCTTTATTTTCATACAAATTTACATTATTTTATTGATATTCTGCTCATATTATATGATACGAATTGACATTATTCTATGTGTATTTTGTATATATTTTTCATACAAATTTACGTTATTTTATGTGTATTTGTTTATATATTTTGACACAAATTTACAATATTTTATGGGTATTTTGTATATACATTTCAAAAGAAATTTACCTAGTTTTATGTGTATTTTGTAAATCTATTTTCATTCATATATATATTATTTTATTGGTGTTTTCTTGATTTATATTGATACGAATTTACATTATTTTATATGTACTCTGTATATATATTTTTTTATACGCTTTTACGTTATTTAATATTTATTTTGAATATATATTTTTATACAAATTCATGGAATTTTATGTGTATTTGTATATACATTTTCATATAAATTTACATTATTTTATGTGTATTTTGTACATATATTTTATTACAAATCTACCTTATTTTATGTTTATTTTGTATATGTATTTTGTATATTTATATTTATCCAAATACACATTCTTTTATTGGTATTTTGTTTATTTTTTTTAAATCGAATTTACATTATTTCATGTGTATTTTGTATACATTTTTTTATACGTATTTACTTATTTTTATGTGTATTTTGTATATATATTTTTATAGAAATCTACGTTTTCTTATTTGTATTCGTATATATATTTTGAAACAAATTTACATTGTTTTATATGTATTTTTGCATATCTCTTTCAATACAAATTTACCTTATTGTATGTGCATTTTGTATATATATTTCAATACAAATTTAAATATTTTATGTGTATTTTGGTATATATATTTTTATAAGAAATGCGCTATTTTATGGGAATTTTGCATCTTTATTTTTATACAAATTTATATTATTTTATTAATATTCGGTGTATTTATTTTGATACGATTTTACATTATTCTATTTGTTTTTTGTATATACTTTTTTATACATATTTATATTATTTAAGGTGTATCCTGCATATATATTTTATACAAATTTATTATCTATTATCTATTTTCATACAAATACACATTCTTTTCATGATATTTTGTTTATTTATTTTGACACGAATTTACATTATTTGATATGTATTTTGTATATATATTTTTATACGTATTCACATAATTTCATATGTATTTTGTATATATATTTCTACAGAAATCTACTTTATTTTATGTGTATTCGTATATATATTTTGAAACAAATTTACATTATTTTATATGTATTTTTGAATATCTCTTTCAATACAAATTTACCTTACTATATATGCATTTTGTATATTTATTTCAATACAAATTTAAATATTTTATGTGTATTTTGGTATATATATTTTTATAAAAATGCGATAATTTCTGGGAATTTTGCATCTTTATTTTCATACAAATTTACATTATTTTATTGATATTCTGTGTATTTATTTTGATACGATTTTACATTATTCTATTTGTTTTTTGTATATATTTTTTTATACACATTTACATTATTTAATGTGTATCTTGCATATATATTTTATACATATTTACGTTATTTTAAGTGTATTTGTTTATATATTTTCATTCAAATTTACATTATTTGATGTGTATTTTGTATATGTATTTCAATACAAATTTACCTAATTTTATGTGTATTTTGTATATTTCTTTTCAAACAAATTTAAATTATTTTTGTGTATTTTTGTATATAGTTTTACACAAATTTAGGTTATTTTATGTACGCATTTACATTATTTAGTGTGTGTTTTGTATATATATTTTTATGCAAATTTACTTTATTTTATGTGCATTTTTGTACATATATTTTTATAGAAATTTTCGTTATTTGTATATGTTTTCTCATACAAATTTACATTATTTTATTGCTATTTTGTTCATTTATTTTCATACGAATTACATGATTATATGTGTATTTTGTACATATTTTTTTATACGTATTTACCTTACTTAATGTGTATTTTGTTAATATATTTTTAAACAAATATACGTTATTATATGTATTTGTATAAATATTTTGATACAGATTTACATTATTTTATGTATTTTGTAAGTACATTTCAATTCAAATTTAGCTTATTTTAGCTGTATTTTGTATATATATTTTCATACAAATTTAATTACTTCTGTGTATTTTTATACATAGTTTTATACAAATTTACGATTTTTTATGTGTATTTTGTATATTTATATTGATACAAATACACATTCTTTTACTGGTATTTTATTTATTTTGATACGATTTTTATGTGTATTTTGTATTCATTTTTTTATACGTATTTACTTCATTTTATGTGTATTTTGTATATATTTTTATAGAAATCTATACATACAATGCACATACAATATGGTAAATTTGTATAGAAAAAGATATGCAAAATACATATAAAACCATGTAAAAAAAATTTCAAAATATATATACGAAAACACATAAAATAACGTAGATTTCTATGAAAATAAATATAGAAAATACACATAAAATGAAATAAATACGTAAAAAAAAAGGTATACAAAATACACATAAAATAATGTAAACTCGTATCAAAATAAATAAACAAAATACTAATAAAAGAATGTGTATTGTATAAATATAAATATACAAAATACAAATAAAATACCGTAAATTTATATAAAACTATATGCAAAAATACATAAAAGTAATTAAATTTGTGTGAAAATAGATATACAAAATACATGTGTATTTTGTATATTTATTTTCATACAAATTGAAATTGTTTTTGTTAATTTTTTTATATATTTTCATACAAATTTCCGTTATTTTATGTGTATTTTGTATATTTATTTTTTCTACAAATATACGTTCTTTCATCTGAATTTTGTTTATTGAATTTGAAACGAATTTACCTTATTTTGTATATCTATTTTCATACAAATTAAAATACTTCTGTGTGTTTTTGTATATAGTTTTATATAAATTTACGTTATTTTATGTGTATTTTGTATATTTATATTTATACAAATACACATTCTTTTATTGGTATTTTGTATATTTATTTTGACACGAATTTACATTATTTTATGTGTATTTTGTATACATTTTTTTATACGTATCTAATTCATTTTATGTGTATTTTGTATATATATTTTTATAGAAATCTACGTTATTTTATGTGTATTCGTATATATATTTTGAAACAAATTTACATTGTTTTTTATGTATTTTGCATATCTATTTCAATATAAATTTACCTTATTGTATGTGTTTTTTATATATTTATTTTAATTCAAATTTAATTTTTTTATGTGTATTTTGGTATATATATTTTTATAAATTTAAAAAATGCGTTATTTTATGGGTATTTTGCCTCTTTATTTTCATACAAATTTACATTATTTTATTAATATTCTGTGTATTTATTTTGATACGATTTTACATTATTCTACTTGTGTTTTGTATATATTTTTTTATACAAATTTACGTTATTTTAAGAGTATTTGTTTATGTCTTTTCATTGAAATTTACATTATTTTATGTGTATTTTATATATGTATTTCAATACAAATTTACCTAATTTTATGTGTATTTTGTATATTTATTTTCATACAAATTTAAAATATTTTTGTGTATTTTTGTATATAGTTTGATACAAATTTAGGTTATTTTATGTGTATTTTGTATATCTATTTTCATACAAATACACATTCTTTTATTGATATTTTGTTTATTTATTTTGACGCGAGTTTACAGTATTTAATGTGTATTTTGTATATATATTTTTATACGTATTTACATCATTTCATGTGTATTTTGTATAGTTGTAAACAAATTTATATTATTTAATGTGTATTTTGTATATATATATTTATACAAATACACATTCTTTTATTGGTATTTTGTTTATTTATTTTGATACTAATTTACATTATTTTATGTGTATTTTGTATACATTTTTTATAGGTATTTACTTAATTTTATGTGTATTTGTATATATTTTTTTATAGAAACCTACCTTATTTCATGTGTATTCGTATATATATTTTGAAACAAATTTACATTATTTATATGTATAATTAAATTTCCATTAAAATTAATATACAAAATGCGTATATAATAAGGAAAATTTGTATTGAAAAAATATGCAACATACACGTTTACTCATACAAATTTATATTATTTTATTGGTATTTTGTTTATTTATTTTGATACGAATTACATGATTATATGAGTATTTTGTACATATTTTTTTATACGTATATACATTATTTAATGTGTATTTTGTTTATATATTTTCATACAAATTTACGTTATTATATGTGTATTTGTATAAATATTTTGATACAAATTTACTTTATTTCATGTATTTCGTATATATATTTCAATTCAAATTTAGCTTATTTTGTGTGTATTTTGTATATATTTTCATACAAATTTAATTACTTCTGTGTAATTTTGCATATAGTTTTATATAAATCTACTTTATTTTATATGTATTTTGTATAATTATATTTACACAAATACACATTCTTTAATTGGTATTTTGTTTATTGATTTTGATACGAATTTACATTATTTTATGTGTATTTTGTATACATTTTTTTATACGTATTTACTTCATTTTATGTGTATTTTGTATATATATTTTAATAGAAATCTACGTTATTTTATGTGTATTCGTATATATATTTTGAAACAAATCTACATTGTTTTATATGTATTTTGCATATCTAATTCAATACAAATTTACCTTATTGTATGTGTTTTTTGTATATTTATTTTAATACAAATTAAATTTTTTGATATGTATTTTGGTACATATATTTTTATAAATAAAAAAAATGCGTTATTTTATGGGTATTTTGCTTCATTATTTTCATACAAATTTACACTATTTTATTAATATTCTGTGTATTTATTTTGATACGATTTTACATTATTTTTTTTGTGTTTTGTACATATTTTTTTTTACAAATTTACGTTATATTAAGTGTATTTGTTTATGTATTTTCATTCAAATTTACATTATTTTATGTGTATTTTGTGTATGTATTTCAGTACAAATTTACTCAATTTTATGTGTATTTTGTATATTTATTTTCATACAAATTTAAAATATTTTTGTGCATTTTTGGATATAGTTTGATACAAATTTAGGTTATTTTATGTGTATTTTGTATATCTATTTTCATACAAATACACATTCTTTTATTGATATTTTGTTTATTTATTTTGACGCGAGTTTACAGTATTTAATGTGTATTTTGTATATATATTTTTATACGTATTTACATCATTCGCGTCAAAATAAATAAACAAAATAAAATATGAAATATATAAAATATATATACAAAATAAATTTGTAAATATAAATATACACAAAAAATTAAATTTAAATTGAAAATATATAAAATAAATACATAAAATACACATAAATTTATGAAAATACATATACAAATACACATAAAATAACGTAAATGTATAAAACTATATATACAAAATACACAAATAAATAATGAAAATTGTTAAAATAAATACAAATATCAATAAAATAATATTAAATTTGTATGAAAATACATATGCAAAATACACATAAAATATCGTAAATTTGTAAAAATATATATATAAATACATAAAAAAATTAAATTTGAATGAAATAAATATACAAAATAAAAAATACATAAAATTAGGTAAATTTTATTGAAATATATATACAAAATACACATAAAATATATAAAATAATGTTAAATCGTATCAAAATAAATACAGAAAATATTAATAAAATAATGTAAATTTGTATGAAATATACAAAATACCCATAAAATAACGCATTTTTAAAAATATATATACAAAAACATAAAATATTTGATTTTGTATTAAAATAAATATATACAAATACACTTAAAATAAGCTAAATTTGAATTGAAATATATACAAAATACATAAAATAATGTAAATTTGTATCAAAATACCTATACAAATACACATATAATAACGTAAATTTGTATAAAAATATATAAACAAAATACAGATTAAAGTAATGTAAATATATAAAAAAATAAAAATACACAAATAATCATGTAATTCGTATCAAAATAAATAGACAAAATACCAATAAAATAATGTAAGTTTCTATGAGAAAACATATACAAAATACACATAAATAACATAAATATCAATAAAATATATATAATTTAATATATTTTTTATACATATTTAAAATATTTAATGTATATTTTGTATATATATATATATATATATATATATATATATATATATATATATATATATATATATATATATATATATATATATATATATATATATATATATATATATATATATATATATATATATATATATATATATATATATATATATATATATATATATATATATTATACAAATCTGAGTGTTTTTATTTGTATTTGTTTATATATTTTCATACAAATTTTAATTTTTTTTTGTGAGTGTTGTATATGTTTTTAAATACAAATTCGCCTAACTTTATGTGTATTTTGCATATCTATTTTTAAACAAATTTAAATTATTTTTGTGTATTTTTGTATATATTTTTATACAAATTTTAGTTATTTTATTTGTTTTTTGTATATATATTTTCCTACAAATATACATTCTTTTATTTGAATTTTGTGTATTTAATTTTTTACGAATTTACATTATTTTATGTGTATTTTGTATATATATTTTTCTACGTATTTAAACTATTTTATGTGTATTTTATATATACATTTTCATAAAAATTTACGTTATTTTATTGTGTGCATTCGTATATATTTTGAAACAAATTTTATACAAATTCATGTTATTTTATGTGTATTTGTATATATATTTTCATACAAATTGATATTATTTTATGTGTATTCTTACATATATTTTATTACAAATTTACCTTATTTTATGTTTATTTTGTATATTTATTTTATTCAATTTTAAATTATTTAATGTGTATATTTGTATTTGTATTTAGGTTATTTTATGTGTGTTTTCTATATATATTTTCATCCAAAATTACATTATTTTATTGTTTTTTCTTAATTTAACTCGATACGAATTTAGATTATTTCATAGGTATTTTGTATACATATTTTTATACTCATTTACATTATCTAATGTGTGTTTTGTATATATTTTTTTTATGCAAACTAATTTTATGTGCATATTTTTGTATATATATTTAAAAAAAAAATATGCTTAATTTTATGGGTATTTTGCACCTTTATTTTCATACAAATTTACGTTATTTTATTGATATTCTGTGTATTTATTTTGATACGATTTTACATTATTCTGTGTATTTTTTATATATATTTTATACAAATGTACGTTATTTTATGTGTATTTGTTTTAATTTCTTACAAATTTACATTATTTTATGTGTATTTTGTACATGTATTTAAAGACAAATTTAACTAATTATATGTGTATTTTGTATATCTATTTTCATACAAATTGAAATTATTTTTGTTTATTTTTGTATATATTTTCATACAAATTTTCGTTATTTTATGTGTATTTTGCATATTTATTTCTCTACAAGTATACGTTCTTTTATCTGAATTTTGTTTATTGAATTTGATACGAGTTTACCTTATTTTCTATATCTATTTTCATACAAATTTAATTACTTCTGTGTATTTTTGTATATAGTTTTATATTAATTTACGTTATTTTATGTGTATTTAGTATATATATATTTACACAAATACACATTCTTTTATTGGTATTTTTTTATACGAATTTACATTATTTTATGTGTATTTTGTATACATTTTTTATACGTATTTACCTCATTTTATGTGAATTTTGTATATATATTTTTATAGAAATCTACGTTATTATATGTGTATTCGTATACATATTTTAAAACAAATTTACATTGTTTTATATGTATTTTGCATATCTATTTCAATAGAAATTTACCTTATTGTATGTGTTTTTTATATATTTATTTTAAAATAAATTTAATTTTTTTATGTGTATTTTGGTATACATTTTTTATAAATAAAAAAATGCTGTATTTTATGGGTATTTTGCCTCTTTATTTTCATACAAATTTACATTATTTTAATAATATTCTGTGTATTTATTTTGATACGATTTTACATTATTCTATTTGTGTTTTGTATATATTTTTTTATACAAATTTACGTTATTTTAAGTGTATTTGTTTATGTATTTTCATTCAAATTTACATTATTTTATGTGTAATTTGTATATGTATTTCAATACAAATTTACCTAATTTTATGTGTATTTTGTATATTTATTTTCATACAAATTTAAAATATTTTTGTGTATTTTTGTATATAGTTTGATGCAAATTTAGGTTATTTAATGTGTCTTTTGTATATCTATTTTCATACAAATACACTTTCTTTTATTGATATTTTGTTTATTTATTTTGACATAATTTACATTATTTAATGTGTATTTTGTATATATATTTTTATACGTATTTACATCATCTCATGTGTACTTTGTATATATATTAGTATAGAAATCAACGATATTTTATGTGTATTCGTATATATTTTCTGAAACAAATTTACACTGTTTTATGTGTATTTTGCGTAATTTTCAATACAAATTAACCTTATTGTATATGCATTTTGTAAATGAATTTAAATACAAATTTAATTATTCTATGTCTATTTTTGTATAAGTATTTTAAAAAAAAATATGCTTTATATTATGGGTATTTTGCATCTTTATTTTCATACAAATTTAAATTATTTTATTGATATTCTGTGTACTTATTTTGATACGATTTTACATTATTCTATGTGTATTTAGTATATATATTTTATACAAATGTACGTTATTTTATGTTTATTTGTTTTAATTTCATACAAATTTACATAATTTTAAGTGTATTTTGTACATGTATTTAAATACAAATTTAACTAATTATATGTGTATTTTGTATATCTATTTTCATACAAATTGATATTATTTTTGTTTTTATTTGTATATATTTTTATACAAATTTTCGTTATTTTATGTGTATTTTCGGTATTTATTTTCCTACATATATACGTTTTTTATCGGAATATTGTTTATTTATTTTGATACGAATTTACATTATTTTAGGTGTATTTGATATATATATTTTTATACTTATTTACATCATTTGATATGTATTGTGTATGTATATTTTCATAGAAATTTACTCTATTTTAGGTGTATTCGTATAAATATTTTGATACAATTTTACATTATTTATGTGTATTTTGCATATCTATTTCAATACAAATTTACTTTATTGTGTATATATATCTTTATACATTATTTAATGTTTATTTTGAATATATATTTTTATACTAATTCATGTTATTTTATGTGTATTTGTATTTATATTTTCATACAAATTTATATTATTTTATGTGTATTTTGTACATATATTTCATTACAAATATACCATATTTATGTTTATTTTGTATATTTATTTCATTCAATTTTAAATTATTTTATGTGTATATTTGTACACATAAAATTAGGTAAATTTGTATTGAAATACATAAAATAATGTAAATTTGAATGAAAATACATAAACAAATACACTTAAAATAACTTAGATTTGTATAAAAAAAACACAAATAGAATAATGTAAAATCGTATCAAAATAAATACACAGAATATTAATAAAATAATGTAAATTTGTATGAAAATAAAGAGGAAAAATACCCACAAAATAACATTTTTATTTATAAAAAATGTATACCAAAATACACATAAAAAATTAAATTTGTATTAAAATAAATATATAAAAAACACATACAATAAGGTAAATTTGTATTGAAATAGATATGCAAAATACATATAAAACAATGTAAATTTGTTTTAAAATATGTATGCGAATACACATAAAATAACGTAGATTTCTATAAAAATATATATACAAAATACACATAAAATGAAATAAATACGTATAAAAAAATGTATACAAAATACACATAAAATAATGTAAATTCGTATAAAAAAATAAAGAATGTGTTTTATAAATATAAATATACAAAAACACATAAAATAACGTAAATTTATATAAAACTATATACAAAATGCACATAAAACTAGTTTGCATAAAAAAAATTATACAAAACACACATTAGATAATGTAAATGAGTATAAAAATATCTATACAAAATACCTATGAAATAATCTAAATTCGTATCGAGTTAAATTAAGAAAATAACAATAAAATAATGTAATTTTGGATGAAAATATATATAGAAAACACATATAAAATAACCTAAATACAAATACAAATATACACATTAAATAATTTAAAATTGAATGAAATAAATATACAAAATAAACATAAAATAAGGTAAATTTGTAATAAAATATATGTAAGAATACACATAAAATAATATAAATTTGTATGAAAATATATATACAAATACATATAAAATAACATGAATTTGTATAAAATTTGTTTCAAAATATATACGAATACACACAATAAAATAACGTAAATTTTTATGAAAATGTATATATAAAATACACATAAAATAGTTTAAATACGTAGAAAATATATATACAAAATACACATTAAATAATGTAAATTCTAAAAAATTAAATACACAAAATTCAATAAAAGAATGTATATTTGTAGGAAAATATATATACAAAAACAAATGAAATAACTAAAATTTGAATAAAATATATACAAAATACACAAAATAATTTAAATTTGTTTGAAAATAGATATACAAAATACACATAAAGTTAGGCAATTTGTATTGAAATACATATACAAAACTACATAAAATAATGTAAATTTGTATGAAAATATATAAACAAATACATATAAAGTAACGTAAATTTGGATAATATATATATATATATATAGATATATATATATATATATATTTATATATATATATATATCTATTTATATATATATTTATATATATATCTATATATATATATATATATATATATATATATATATATATATTTTTATTGATATTTGCGTTATTTATGTGTATTTTGTATATGTTTTCTCATAGAAACTTACATTATTTTATTGGTATTTTGTCTATTTATTTTGATACGAATTACATGATTATTTATGTATTTTTTTATTTTTTTTATACGTATTTACATTACTTAATCTGTATTTTGTTTATATATTTTTATACAAATTTACGTTATTATATGTGTATTTGTAGAGGTATTTTGATACAAATTTACATTATTTTATGTATTTTGTATATATTTTTCAATTCAAATTTAGCTTATTTTAAGTGTATTTTGTATATCTATTTATTTTAATACAAAATCAAATATTTTATGTTTTTTCGTATATATATTTTTGAAAAAAATGCGTTATTTTATGGGTATTTTGCATCTTAATTTTCATACAAATTTACATTATTTTATTAATATTTTCTGTATTTATTTTGATACGATTTAACATTATTTTATATGTGTTTTGTATATATTTTTTTTATACATATTTACATTATTTAATATATTTTTTTGTATATATATTTGATACAAATTTACGTTATTTTAAGTGTATTTGTTTATGTATTTTCATTCAAATTCACATTATTTTATGTGTATTTTGTATATGTATATTTGTATATTTATTTTTATACAAATTTAATTTATTTTTGTGTATTTATATATATAGTTTTATACAAATCTACGTTATTTTATGTGTATTCGTATATATATTTTGAAACAAATTTACATTGTTTTATATGTATTTTGCATATCTATTTCAATACAAATTTACCTTATTGTATGTGTTTTTTATATATTTATTTTAATTCAAATTTAATTTTTTTATGTGTATTTTGGTATATATATTTTTAAAAATAAAAAAAATGCGTATTTTTATGGGTATTTTGCTTCTTTATTTTCATATAAATTTACATTATTTTATTAATATTCTGTGTATTTATTTTGATACGATTTTACATTATTCTATTTGTGTTTTGTACATATTTTTTTAATACAAATTTACGTTATTTTAAATGTATTTGTTTATGTATTTTCATTCAAATTTACATTATTTTATGTGTATTTTGTGTATGTATTTCAATACAAATTTACCTAATTTTATGTGTATTTTGTATATTTATTTCCATACAAATTTAAAATATTTTTGTGTATTTTTGTATATAGTTTGATACAAATTTAGGTTATTTTATGTGTATTTTGTATATCTATTTTCATACAAATACATATTCTTTTATTGATATTTTGTTTATTTATTTTGACGCGAATGATGTAAATACGTATAAAAATAAATATACAAAATACACATAAAACTAGGTAAATTTGTATTGAAATACATATACAAATTACACATAAAATAATGTAAATTTGAATGAAAATACGTAAAAAAATACACTTAAAATAACGTAAATTTGTATAAAAAAATATATACAAAACACAAATAGAATAATGTAAAATCGTATCAAAATAAATACACAGAATATTATTAAAATAATGTAAATTTGTATGAAAATAAAGAGGCAAAATACACATAAAATACAGCATTTTTTTATTTATAAAAAATGTATACCAAAATACACATAAAAAAAAAACTTATTTTAAAATAAATATATAAAAAACACATACAATAAGGTAAATTTCTATTGAAATAGATATGCAAAATACATATAAAACAATGTAAATTTGTTTTAAAATATGTATACGAATACACATATAATAACGTAGATTTCTATAAAAATATATATACAAAATTCACATAAAATGAGGTAAATACGTATAAAAAATGTATACAAAATACACATAAAATAATGTAAATTCGTATAAAAAAATACCAATAAAAGAATGTGTATTTGTGTAAATATATATACACTAAATACACATAAAATAACGTAAATTAATATAAAACTATATACAAAAATACTCAGAAGTAATTAAATTTGCATGAAAATAGATATAGAAAATAAGGTAAACTCGTATCAAATTCAATAAACAAAATTCAGATAAAAGAACGTATACTTGTAGAGAAATAAATATGCAAAATACACATAAAATAACGAAAATTTGTATGAAAATATATACAAAAATAAACAAAAATAATTTCAATTTGTATGAAAATAGATATACAAAATACACATATAATTAGTTAAATTTGTCTTTAAATACATGTACAAAATACACATAAAATAATGTAAATTTGTAAGAAATTAAAACAAATACACATAAAATAACGTACATTTGTATAAAATATATATAAAAAATACACAGAATAATGTAAAATCGTATCAAAATAAATACACAGAATATCAATAAAATAACGTAAATTTGTATGAAAATAAAGGTGCAAAATACCCATAAAATTAAGCATATTTTTTTTTAAATATATATACAAAAATATGCACATAAAATTAGTTTCCATAAAAAAATATATACAAAACACACATTAGATAATGTAAATGAGTATAAAAATATGTATACAAAATACCTATGAAATAATCTAAATTCGTATCAAGTTAAATTAAGAAAAAACAATAAAATAATGTAATTTTGGATGAAAATATATATAGAAAACACACATAAAATAACCTAAATACAAATACAAATATACACATTAAATAATTTAAAATTGAATAAAATAAATATACAAAATAAACATAAAATAAGGTAAATTTGTAATAAAATATATGTAAGAATACACATAAAATAATATCAATTTGTATGAAAATATATATACAAATACACATAAAATAACATGAATTTGTATAAAATTTGTTTCAAAATATATACGAATGCACACAATAAAATAACGTAAATTTTTATGAAAATGTATATATAAAATACACATAAAATAGTTTAAATACGTAGAAAAATATATATACAAAATACACATAAAATAATGTAAATTCGTAAAAAATTAAATACACAAAATTCAAATACAAGAATGTATATTTGTAGGAAAATATATATACAAAAAACAAATGAAATAACTAAAATTTGTATAAAAATATATACAAAAATACACAAAAATAATTTAAATTTGTTTAAAAATAGATATGCAAAATACACATAAAGTTAGGCGAATTTGTATTGAAATACTTATACAAAACTCACATAAAATAATGTAAATTTGTATGAAAATATATAAACAAATACATATAAAATCACGTAGATTTGGATAATATATATATATATATATATATATATATATATATATATATATATATATATATATATATATATATATATATATATATATATATATATATATATATATATATATATATATATATATATAGAAAATATACATTAAATATTTTAAATATGTATAAAAATATATTAAATTATATATATTTTTATTGATATTTGCGTTATTTATGTGTATTTTGTATATGTTTTCTCATAGAAACTTACATTATTTTATTGGTATTTTGTCTATTTATTTTGATACGAATTACATGATTATTTATGTATTTTTTTTATTTTTTTATACGTATTTACATTACTTAATCTGTATTTTGTTTATATATTTTTATACAAATTTACGTTATTATATGTGTATTTGTAGAGGTATTTTGATACAAATTTACATTATTTTATGTATTTTGTATATATTTTTCAATTCAAATTTAGCTTATTTTAAGTGTATTTTGTTTATCTATTTATTTTAATACAAAATCAAATATTTTGTGTTTTTTCGTATATATATTTTTGAAAAAAATGCGTTATTTTATGGGTATTTTGCATCTTAATTTTCATACAAATTTACATTATTTTATTAATATTTTCTGTATTTATTTTGATACGATTTAACATTATTTTATATGTGTTTTGTATATATTTTTTTTATACATATTTACATTATTTAATATATTTTTTTGTATATATATTTGATACAAATTTACGTTATTTTAAGTGTATTTGTTTATGTATTTTCATTCAAATTCACATTATTTTATGTGTTTTTTGTATATGTATATTTGTATATTTATTTTTATACAAATTTAATTTATTTATTTTATATATATATATACAAATCTACGTTATTTTATGTATTCGTATATATATTTGACAATTTACATTGTTTTATATGTATTTTCAATCTATTTTTTTTATGTGTATTTTGTATATTTATTTCCATACAAATTTAAAATTTTTGTATATAGTTTGATACAAATTTAGGTTATTTTATGTGTATTTTGTATATCTATTTTCATACAAATACATATTCTTTTATTGATATTTTGTTTATTTATTTTGACGCGAATGATGTAAATACGTATAAAAATATATATACAAAATACACATTAAATACTGTAAACTCGCGTCAAAATAAATAAACAAAATATCAATAAAAGAATGTGTATTTGTATGAAAATAGATATACAAAATACACATAAAATAACCTAAATTTGTATCAAACTATATACAAAACTGCACAAAAATATTTTAAATTTGTATGAAAATAAATATACAAAATACACATAAAATTAGGTAAATTTGTATTGAAATACATACACAAAATACACATAAAATAATGTAAATTTGAATGAAAATACATAAACAAATACACTTAAAATAACGTAAATTTGTTAAAAAAAATATGTACAAAACACAAATAGAATAATGTAAAATCGTATCAAAATAAATACACAGAATATTAATAAAATAATGTAAATTTGTATGAAAATAAAGAAGCAAAATACCCATAAAATAACGCATTTTTTTATTTATAAAAATATATATACCAAAATACACATCAAAAAATTTAATTTGTATTAAAATAAATATACAAAAAACACATACAATAAGGTAAATTTGTATTGAATTAGATATGCAAAATACATATAAAACAATGTAAATTTGTTTCAAAATATATATACGAATACACATGAAATAACGTAGATTTCTATTAAAATATATATACAAAATACACATAAAATGAAGTAAATACGTATAAAAAAATGTATACAAAATACACATAAAATAATGTAAATTCGTATCAAAATCAATAAACAAAATACCAATCAAAGAATGTGTATTTGTGTAAATATAATTATACAAAATACATATAAAATAAAGTAAATTTATATAAAACTATATGCAAAATTACACAGAAGTAATTAAATTTGTATGAAAATATATACAAAATACACACAAAATAAGCTATATTTGAATTGAAATATATATACGAAATACATGAAATAAAGTAAATTTGTTTCAAAATATTTATACAAATACACATATAATAACGTAAATTTGTATGAAAATATATAAACAAAATACACATTAAATAATGTAAATACGTATAAAAAAATATGTACAAAATACTCATATAATCATGTATTAAATAATCATGTATTAAAATAAATAAACAAAATACCAATAAAATAATATAAATTTGTATGAGTAAACGTGTATGTTGCATATTTTTTCAATACAAATTTTCCTTATTATATACGCATTTTGTATATTAATTTTAATGGAAATTTAATTATACATATAAATAATGTAAATTTGTTTCTAAATATATATACGAATACACATGAAATAAGGTAGGTTTCTATAAAAAATATATATACAAATACACATAAAATTAAGTAAATACCTATAAAAAATGTATACAAAATACACATAAAATAATGTAAATTAGTATCAAAATAAATAAACAAAATACCAATAAAAGAATGTGTATTTGTATAAATATATATATACAAAATACACATTAAATAATATAAATTTGTTTACAACTATACAAAATACACATGAAATGATGTAAATACGTATAAAAATATATATACAAAATACATATTAAATACTGTAAACTCGCGTCAAAATAAATAAACAAAATATCAATAAAAGAAAGTGTATTTGTATGAAATTAGATATACAAAATACACATAAAATAACCTAAATTTGTATCAAACTATATACAAAAATACACAAAAATATTTTAAATTTGTATGAAAATAAATATACAAAATACACATAAAATTAGGTAAATTTGTATTGAAATACATATATAAAATACACATAAAATAATGTAAATTTCAATGAAAAGACATAAACAAATACACTTAAAATAACGTAAATTTGTATAAAAAAAATATATACAAAACACAAGTAGAATAATGTAAAATCGTATCAAAATAAATACACAGAATATTAATAAAATAATGTAAATTTGTATGAAAATAAAGAGGCAAAATACCCATAAAATAACGCATTTTTTTAATTTATAAAAATATATATACCAAAATACACATAAAAAAATTAAATTATAATTAAAATAAATATATAAAAAACACATACAATAAGGTAAATTTATATTGAAATAGATATGCAAAATACATAAAAAACAATGTAAATTTGTTTCAAAATATATATACGAATACACATAAAATAACGTAGATTTCTATAAAAATATATATACAAAATACACATAAAATGAATTAGATACGTATAAAAAAATGTATACAAAATACACATAAAATAATGTAAATTCGTATCAAAATAAATATACAAAATACCAATAAAAGAATGTGTATTTGTATAAATATAAATATACAAAATACACATAAAATAACGTAAATTTATATAAAACTATATACAAAAATACACAGAAGTATTTTAATTTGTATGAAAATAGATATACAAAATAAGGTAAATTCGTTTCAAATTCAATAAACAAAATTCAGATAAAAGAACGTATATTTGTAGAAAAAATAAATATACAAAATACGCATAAAATAACGAAAATTTGTATGAAAATATATAAAAAAATTAACAAAAATAATTTCAATTTGTATGAAAATAAATATACAAAATACACATGTATTTTGTATATCTATTTTCACACAAATTTAATTACTTTTATGTATTTTTGCATATAGTTTTATATAAATTTACGGTATTTTATTTGTATTTTGTATATTTATATATATACAATACACATTCTTTTATTAGTATTTTGTTTATTTATTTTGATACGAGTTTACATTATTTTATGTGTATTTTGTATACCTTTTTTTATACGTATTTATTTCATTTTATGTGTATTTTCTATATTTATTTTCATAGAAATCTACGTTATTTTATGTGTATTCGTATATATATTTTGAAAAAAATTTACATGGTTTTATATGTATTTTGCATATCTATTTCAATACAAATTTACCATATTGTATGTGCATTGTATGTATAGATTTCTATAAAAATATATACAAAATACACATAAAATGAAGTAAATACGTATAAAAAAATGAATACAAAATACACATAAAAATCGTATGAAAATAAATAAAATACCAGTGAAAGAATGTGTATTTGTATCAATATAAATATACAAAATACACATAAAATATCGTAAATTTGTATAAAACTATGTACAAAAATACACAGAAGTAATTAAATTTGTATGAAAATATATATACAAAATACAGCTAAAATAAGCTAAATTTGAATTGAAATGTACATACAAAATACATAAAATAATGTAAATCTGTATCAAAATATTTATACAAATACATATAATAACGTATATTTGTTTAAAAATATATTAACAAAATACACATTAAGTAAGGTAAATACGTATAAAAAATATGTACAAAATACACATATAATCATGTAATTCGTATGAAAATAAATGAACAAAATAGCAATAAAATAATGTAAATTTGTATGAGAAAACATATACAAATAACGCAAATTTCTATAAAAATATATGTACAAAAATGCACATAAAATAAAGTAAATTTGCATAAAAATATATATACAAAACACACACTAAATAATGTAAATGCGTACATAAAATAACCTAAATTTGTGTAAAACTATATATAAAAATACACAAAAATAATTTAAATTTGTTTGAAAAGAAATATACAAAATACACATAAAATTAGGTATTAATTGTATTAATGTATAATATAATATGTATTGAAATACATATACAAAATACACATCAAATAATGTAAATTTGAATGAAAATATATAAACAAATACACTTAAAATAACGTAAATATGTATAAAATATATATGCAAGATACACATTAAATAATGTAAATGTGTATAAAAAAATATATACAAAAAACAAATAGAATAATGTAAAATCGTATCAAAATAAATACACAGAATATCAATAAAATAATGTAAATTTGTATGAAAATAAAGATGCAAAATTCCCAGAAATTATCGCATTTTTATAAAAATATATATACCAAAATACCCATAAAATATTTAAATTTGTATTGAAATAAATATACAAAATGCATATATAGTAAGGTAAATTTGTATTGAAAGAGATATTCAAAAATACATATAAAATAATGTAAATTTGTTTCAAAATATATATACGAATACACATAAAATAAAGTAGATTTCTGTAGAAATATATATACAAAATACATATGAAATTATGTGAATACGTATAAAAATATATATACAAAATACATATCAAATAATGTAAATTCGTGTCAAAATAAATAAACAAAATATCATGAAAAGAATGTGTATTTGTATGAAAATAGATAATAAATTTGTATAAAATATATATGCAAGATACACCTTAAATAATATAAATATGTATAAAAAAGTATATACAAAAAACAAATAGAATAATGTAAAATCGTATCAAAATAAATACACCGAATATTAATAAAATAATGTAAATTTGTATAAAAATAAAGATGCAAAATTCCCATAAAATAGCGCATTTCTTATAAAAATATATATACCAAAATACACATAAAATATTTAAATTTGTATTGAAATATATATACAAAATGCACATACAATAAGGTAAATTTGTATTGAAAGAGATATGCAAAAATACATATAAAACAATGTAAATTTGTTTCAAACTATATATACGAATACAAATAAAAAAAACGTAGATTTCTATAAAAATATATATACAATATACACATAAAATTAAGTAAATACGTATAAAAAATGTATACAAAATACACATAAAATAATGTAAATTCGAATCAAAATAAATAAACAAAATACCAATAAAAGAATGTGTATTTAGATAAATATAAATATACAAAATACACATACAAAATAAACATAAAATAAGGTAGATTTGTAATAAAATATATGTACAAAATACACATACAATAATGTAAATTTATATGAAAATATATATACAAATACACATAAAATACCATGAATTTGTATAAAAATATGTATTCAAAATAAATATTAAATAATGTAAGAGCGTATAAAAATATATATACAAAGTACATATAAAATGAAAATTAAGATGCAATATACCTAAAAAATAACGCATTTTTTTATAAAATTATTGATACCAAAATATATGAATTAAAATATTAAAATAAATATACAAAATGCACATACAATAAGGTAAATTTGTATTCAAATAGATATGCAAAATACATATAAAATAATGTAAATTTGTTTCAAAATATATATACGAATACACATAAAATAACGTAGATTTCTATAAAAATACATATACAAAATACACATAAAATTAAGAAAATACGTATAAAAAAATGTATACAAAATACACATAAAATAATGTAAATTCGTATAAATGTAAATAAACAATATACCCATAAAAGAATGTGTATTTGTATAAATATAAATTTTCAAAATGCACATAAAATAACGTAAATTTATATAAAACTATATACTTAAAATAACGCAAATTTGCATAAAAATATATATACAAAACACACATTAGATAATGTAAATGAGTATAAAAATATGTATACAAAATACCTATGAAATAATCTAAATTCGTATCGAATTAAATTAAGAAATATCAATAAAATAATGTAATTTTGGATGAAAATATATATACAAAATACACTAAAATAACCTAAATGCAAATACAAATATACACATAAAATAATTTAAAATTGAATGAAATAAATATACAAAATAAACATAAAATAAGGTAAATTTGTAATGAAATACATGAAAAAATACACAAAATAATATAAATTTGTATGAAAATATATATACAAATACACATTAAATAACATGAAATTGTATAAAATTTGTATCAAAATATATACTTATACACACAATAAAATAACGTAATTTTTTTAAGAAAATGTATATACAAAATACACATAAAATAATTTAAATACGTAGAAAAATATATATACAAAAAACACATAAAATAATGTAAATATGTATGAAAATATATAAACAAATACACATAAAATAATGTAAATTTGGATAAAATATATATACAAAATGAACATTAAATAATGTAAATATATATATAAAAAATTATATACAAAAAACACATGGAATAATGTTAAATCGTATCAAAATAAATAAAGACAATATCAATAAAATAATGTAAATTTGTATGAAAATAGAGATGCAAAACATCCATATAATAAGGCATATTTGCATAAAAATATATATACAAAAATACATATAAAATAATTAAATTTGTATTAAAATAAATATACAAAATGCACGTACAATAAAGTAAATTTGTATTGAAATAGATATGCAAAATACAAATTAAAAATGTAAATTTATATCAAAATATATCTACAAATACTCATAAAATAGAGTAAATTTCTATGAAAATATACATTCAAAATAGATATACAAAATACACATATAACTAGTTAAATTTGTATTTAAATACATGTACAAAAAACACAAAATAATGTAGATTTGTATGAAATGAAAACAAATACATTTTATATAAAATATATATACAAAATACACATAGAATAATGTAAAATCATATCAAAATAAATACACAGAATATCAATAAAATAATGTAAATTTGTATGAAAATAAAGATGCAAAATACCGAAATAATAAAGCATATTTTTATAAAAATACATACACAAAAATACACATAGATTAATCAAATTTGTATTAAAATTAATATACAAAATGCACATGTATTTTGTATATATATTTTTATACAAATCTACGTTATTTTATGTGTATTCGTATATATATTTTGAAACAAATTTACATTGTTTTATATGTATTTTGCATATCTATTTCAATACAGATTTACCTTATTGTATGTGTATTTTGTATATTTATTTTAATACAAATTAATTTTTTCATGTGTATTTTGGTATGTATATTTTTATAAAAAATGCGTTATTTAATGGGTATTTTGCATCTTTATTTTCATACAAAGTTACATTGTTTTATTAATATTCTGTGTATTTATTTTGATACGATTTGAAATTATTCTATTTGTTTTTGTATATTTTTTTATACATATTTACATTATTTAATGTGTATTTTGTATATTTTAAAACAAATTTACGTTATTTTATGCGCATCTGTTAAAATATTTTGATACGAATTTACATTATTTTATGTATTTTGTATATATATTTCAATACAAATTTAGTTTATTTTATGTATATTTTGTATATCTAATTTCATTCGTATCAAAATAAATAAACAAAATAGCAATAAAATAATGTTAATTTGTATGAGAAAACATGTACAAATACACATAAAATAACGCAAACTTCTAAAAATATATATGTACAAAAATGCACATAAAATAAAGTAAATTTGCATAAAAATATATATACAAAACACACATTAAATAATGTAAATGCGTACATAAAATAATCTAAATTTGTATAAAACTATATACAAAAATACACAAAAATATTAAAAATTTGTATGAAAAGAAATATATAAAATACACATAAAATTAGGTAAATTTGTATTGAAATACATATACAAAATACACATAGAATAATGTAAATTTGAATGAAAATATATAAACAAATACACTTAAAATAACGTAAATTTGTATAAAATATATATGCAAGATACACATTAAATAATGTAAATGTGTATAAAAAAATATATACAAAAAAGAAATAGAATAATGTAAAATCCTATCAATATAAATACACAGAATATCAATAAAATAATGTAAATTTGTATGAAAAGAAAGATGCAAAATTCCCACAAAATAGCGCATTTTTAAAAAAAGTATATATACCAAAATACACATAAAATATTTAAATTTGTATTGAAATAAATATACAAAATGCATATACAGTAAGGTAAATATGTATTGAAAGAGATATTCAAAAATACATATAAAACAAAGTAAATTTGTTTCAAAATATATATACGAATACACATAAAATAACGTAGATTTCTATAGAAATATATATACAAAATACACATGAAATTATGTAAATACGTATAAAAATATATATACAAAATACATATCTAGGTAAATTCGTGTCAAAATAAATAAACAAAATATCATGAAAATAATGTGTATTTGTATGAAAATAAATAATAGATAATAAATTTGTATGAAATATATATGCAAGATACACATTAAATAATGTAAATATGTATAAAAAAAATATATACAAAAAACAAATAGAATAACGTGAAATCGAATCAAAATAAATACACCGAATATTAATAAAATAATGTAAATTTGTATGAAAATAAAGATGCAAAATTCCCATCAAATACCGCATTTCTTATAAAAATATATATACCAAAATACACATAAAATATTTAAATTTGTATTGAAATAAATATACAAAATGCACATACAATAAGGTAAACTTGTATTGAAAGAGATATGCAAAAATACATATAAAACAATGTAAATTTGTTTCAAAATATATATAGGAAAACACATAAAATAACGTAGATTTCTATAAAAATATATATACAAAATACACATAAAATTAAGTAAATACGTATAAAAATAGATATACAAAATACACATAGAATAATGTAAAATTGTTTCAAAAAATAATAAACAGAATATAAATAAAATAATGTAAATTTGTATGAAAATAAAAATGCAAAATACCAATGAAATAAAGCATATTTAAAAAAAAAAATATATACAAAAATACACATAGCATAATTAAATTTGTATTAAAATTAATACACAAAATGCATATACAATAAGGTAAATTTGTATTGAAAAAATATGCAAAATACACATAAAACAGTGTAAATTTATTTCAAAATCTATATACGAATACTCATAAATCAACGTAGATTTCTATAGAAATATATATACAAAATTCACATCAAATGATGTAAACACGTATAAAAATATATATATATAAAATACACATTAAATAATGTAAATTCGCGGCAAAATAAATAAACAAAATATCAATAAAAGAATGTGTATTTGTATTAAAATAGATATACAATATACACATAAAATCACCTAAATTTGTATAAAACTATATACAAAAATACACAAAAATAATTTTAATTTGTATGAAAATAAATATACAAAATACAGATAAAATTACGTAAATTTGTATTGAAATATATTTACAAAATACACATAAAATAATATAAATTTGAATGAAAATATATAAAAAAATACACTTAAAATAACGTAAATTTGTATAAAATATATATACAAAATACACATTAAATAATGTAAATATTTATAAAAAAATATATACAAAACACAAATAGAATAATATAAAATCGTATCAAAATAAATACACAGAATGTTAATAAAATAATGTAAATTTGTATAAAAATTAAGATGCAAAATACACATAAAATAACGCATTTTTTATAAAAAATATATATACCAAGACACACATAAAATATTTTAATTTGTATTCAAATAAATATTCAAAATGCACATACAATAACTTAAATTTGTATTGAAATAGATATGCAAAATACATATAAAACCATGTAATTTTTTTTCAAAATATATATACGAATACACATAAATTAGCATAGATTTCTATGAAAATAAATATACAAAATACACATAAAATGAAGTAAATACGTTTAAAAAAAGGTATAAAAAATACACATAAAATAATGTAAACTCGTATCTAAATAAATAAACAAAATACTAATAAAAGAATGTGTATTGTATAAATATAAATATACAAAATACAAATAAAATAACGTAAATTTATATGAAACTATATGCAAAAATACACAAAAGTAATTAAATTTGTGTGAAAATAGATATAAAAAACACATGTGTATTTTGTATATTTATTTTCATACAAATTGAAATTATTTTTGTCTATTTTTTATATATTTTCATACAAATTTTCGTTATTTTATGTGTATTTTGTATATTTATTTTTTCTACAAATATACGTTCTTTTATCTGAATTTTGTTTATTGAATTTGAAATGAATTTACCTTATTTTGTATATCTATTTTCATACAAATTAAAATACTTCTGTGTATTTTTGTATAGAGTTTTATATAAATTTACGTTATTTTATGTGTATTTTGTATATTTATATTTATACAAATACACATTCTTTTATTGGTATTTTTTATTTTTTATTTTGATACGAATTTACATTATTTTATGTGTATTTTGTATAAATTTTTTTTATACGTATTTACTTCATTTTATGTGTATTTTGTATATATATTTTTATAGAAATCTACGATATTTTATGTGTATTCGTATACATATTTTGAAACAAATTTACATTGTTTTATATGTATTTTGCATATCTATTTCAATACAAATTTACCTTATTGTATGTGTTTTTTATATATTTATTTTAATACAATTTTTTTTTATGTGTATTTTGGTATATATATTTTTATAAATAAAAAAATGCGTTATATTATGGGTATTTTGCCTCTTTATTTTCATACAAATTTACATGATTTTATTAATATTCTGTGTATTTATTTTGATACGATTTTACATTATTCTATTTGTGTTTTGTATATATTTTTTTATACAAATTTACGTTATTTTAAGTGTATTTATTTACATTTACATTATTTTATAAATTTACATTATTTTATATGTATTTTGTATATGTATTTCAATACAACTTTACCTAATTTTATATGTATTTTGTATATTTATTTTCATACAAATTTAAAATATTTTTGTGTATTTTTGTATATAGTTTGATACAAATTTAGGTTATTTTATGTGTATTTTGTATATCTATTTTCATACAAATACACATTCTTTTATTGATATTTTGTTTTTTTATTTTGACGCGAATTTACAGTATTTAATGTGTATTTTGTATATATATTTTTATACGTATTTACATCATTTCATGTGTATTTTGTATATATCCTTATTGTATGTGCATTTTGTATATTTATTTCAATACAAATTTAAATATTGTATGTGTATTTTGGTATATATATTTTTATAAGAAATGCGTTATTTGATGGGAATTTTGCATCTTTATTTTCATACAAATTTACATTATTTTATTAATATTCGGTGTATTTATTTTGATACGATTTTACATTATTCTATTTGTTTTTTGTATATATATATTTTTTATACATTTTTACATTATTTAATGTGTATCTTGCATATATATTTCATACAAATTTATTATCCATTATTTATTTTCATACAAATACACATTCTTTTCATGATATTTTGTTTATTTATTTTGACACGAATTACATTACTTAATATGTATTTTGTATATATATTTTTATACGTATTTACATAATTTCATGTGTATTTTGTATATATATTTCTATATAAATCTACGTTATTTTATATGTATTCGTATGTATATTTTGAAACAAATTAACACTGTTTTATTTGTATTTTACGTTTTTTTTAATACAAATTTACCTTATTGTATGTGTGCATTTTGTATATTAATTTTAATACAAATTTAATTATTCTATGTGTATTTTTGTATATGTATTTTTTTTAAAAAAAGCTTTATCTTATGGGTATTTTGCATCTTTATTTTCATACAAATTTACTTATTTTGATACGATTTTACATTATTCTATGTATAACAAAAATAAATACAGAATACACAAAAATAGATATGCAAAATACATATAAACAATGTAAATTTGTTTCAAAATATATATACGAATACACATGAAATAAGGTAGATTTCTATAAAAATATATATACAAAATACACATAAAATCAAGTAAATACGTATAAAAAATGTATACAAAATACACATAAAATAATGTAAATTAGTATCAAAATAAATAAACAAAATACCAATAAAAGAATGTGTATTTGTATAAATATATATATACTAAATACACAATAAATAATAAAAATTTGTTTAAAACTATACAAAATACACATGAAATGATGTAAATACGTATAAAAATATATATATACAAAAAACACATTAAATAATGTAAATTCGCGTCAAAATAAATAAACAAAATATCAATAAAAGAATGTGTATTTGTATGAAAATAGATATACAAAATACACATAAAATAACCTAAATTTGTATCAAACTATATACAAAAATACACGAAAATATTTAAAATTTGTATGAAAATAAATATACAAAATACACATAAAATTAGGTAAATTTGTATTGAAATACATACACAAAATGCACATAAAATAATGTAAATTTGAATGAAAATACATAAACAAATACATTAAAAATAACGTAAATTTGTATAAAAAAATATGTACAAAACACAAATAGAATAATGTAAAATCGTATCAAAATAAATACACAGAATATTAATAAAATAATGTAAATTTGTATGAAAATAAAGAAGCAAAATACCCATAAAATAACGCTTTTTTTTTATTTATAAAAATATATAATTATACCAAAATACAAATCAAAAAATTAAATTTTTATTAAAATAAATATACAAAAAACACATACAATAAGGTAAATTTGTATTGAAATAGATATGCAAAATACATATAAAACAATGTAAATTTGTTTCAAAATATATATACGAATACACATAAAATAACTTAGATTTCTATAAAAATATATATACAAAATACACATAAAATGAAGTAAATACGTATAAAAAAATGTATACAAAATACACATAAAATAATGTAAATTCGTATTAAAATAAATAAACAAAATACCAATAAAAGAATGTGTATTTGTATGAATATAAATATACAAAATACACATAATATAACGTAAATTTATATAAAACTATATACAAAAATACACAGAAGTAATTAAATTTGTATGAAAATATATACAAAATACACACAAAATAAACTAAATTTGAATTGAAATATATATACAAAATACATGAAATAAAGTAAATTTGTATCAAAATATTTATAGAAATGCACATATAATAACGTAAATTTGTATGAAAATATATAAACAAAATACATATTAAATAATGTAAATACGTATAAAAAAATATGTACAAAATACATATTATAATCATGTAATTCGTATCAAAATAAATAAACATAATACCAATAAAATAATATAAATTTGTATGAGTAAACGTGTATGTTGCATATTTTTTCAATACAAATTTACCTTATTATATACTCATTTTGCATATTAATTTTAATACAAATTTAATTATTCGATGTGTATTTTTGTATCTGTATTTTTATAAACATATGCTTTATTTTCTGGGTATTTTGCATCTTTATTTTCATACAAATTTACATTATTTTATTGATATTCTGCTCATTCATTTTGATACGAATTGACATTATTCTATGTGTATTTTGTATATATTTTTCATACAAAATTACGTTATTTTATGTGTATTTGTTTATATATTTTGACACAAATTTACAATATTTTATGGGTATTTTGTATATACATTTTAAAAGAAATTTACCTAGTTTTATGTGTATTTTGTATTTCTATTTTCATACAAACTCAAATTATTTCTATGTATTTTTGTATATATTTTAATACAAATTTTAGTTATGTTATGTGTATTTTGTAAATTTATTTTCATTCAAATATATATTATTTTATTGGTGTTTTGTTGATTTATATTGATACGAATTTACATTATTTTATATGTACTTTGTATATATATTTTTATACGGTTTTACATTATTTAATATTTATTTTGAATATATATTTTTATACAAATTCATGGTATTTTATGTGTATTTGTATATATATTTTCATATAAATTTACATTATTTTATGTGTATTTTGTATATATATTTTATTACAAATCTACCTAATTTTATGTTTATTTTGTATGTGTATTTTGTATATTTATATTTATCCAAATACACATTCTTTTATTGGTATTTTGTTTATTTATTTTAATTCGAATTTACATTATTTTATGTGTATTTTGTATTCATTTTTTTATACGTATTTACTTAATTTTATGTGTATTTTGTATGTATATTTTAATAGAAAACTACGTTTTTTTTATTTGTATTCGTATATATATTTTGAAACAAATTTACATTGTTTTATATGTATTTTTGCATATCTCTTTCAATACAAATTTACCTTATTGTATGTTCATTTTGTATATTTATTTCAATACAAATTTAAATATTTTATGTGTATTTTGGTATATATATTTTTTTAAGAAATGCGCTATTTTATGGGAATTTTGCATCTTTTTTTTTCATACAAATTTACATTATCTTATTAATATTCTGTGTATTTATTTTGATACGATGTTACATTATTCTATTTGTTTTTTGTATATCCTTTTCTATACATATTTACATTATTTAATGTGTATCTTGCATATATATTTTACACAAATTTATTATCTATTATCTATTTTCATACAAATACACATTCTTTTCATGATATTTTGTTTATTTATTTTGACACGAATTTACATTATTTGATATGTATTTTGTATATATATTTTTATACGTATTTACATAATTTCATATGTATTTTGTATATGTATTTCTTTAGAAATCTACTTTATTTTATGTGTATTCGTATATTTATTCTGAAACAAATTTACATTGTTTTATATGTATTTTTGAATATCTCTTTCAATACAAATTTACCTTACTGTATATGCATTTTGTATATTTATTTCAATATAAATTTAAACATTTTATGTGTATTTTGGTATATATATTTTTATAAAAAATGCGATAATTTTTGGGAATTTTGCATCTTTATTTTCATACAAATTTTCATTATTTTATTGATATTCTGTGTATTTATTTTGATATGATTTTACATTATTCTATTTGTTTTTTGTATATATTTTTTTATACACATATACATTATTTAATGTGTATCTAGCATATATATTTTATACAAATTTACGTTATTTTAAGTGTATTTGTTTATATATTTTCATTCAAATTTACATTATTTGATGTGTATTTTGTATATGTATTTCAATACAAATTTACCTAATTTTATGTATATTTTGTATATTTCTTTTCAAAAAAATATAAATTATTTGTGTGTATTTTTGTATATAGTTTTATACAAATTTAGGTTATTTTACGTACGCATTTACATTATTTAGTGTGTCTTTTGTATATATATTTTTATGCAAATTTACTTTATTTTAAGTGCATTTTTGTACATATAGTTTTATAGAAATTTGCGTTATTTGTATATGTTTTCTCATACAAATTTACATTATTTTATTGCTATTTTGTTTTTTTATTTTGATACGAATTATATGATTATATATGTATTTTGTACATATTTTTTATACGTATTTACATTACTTAATGTGTATTTTGTTTATATATTTTTAAACAAATCTACGCTATTATATGTATTTGTATAAATATTTTGAAAGAGATTTACATTATTTTATGTATTTTGTATGTACATTTCAATTCAAATTTAGCTTATTTTAGCTGTATTTTGTATATATATTTTCATGCAAATTTAATTACTTCTGTGTATTTTTGTATATAGTTTTATACAAATTTACGATATTTTTTGTGTATTTTGTATATTTATATTTATACAAATACACATTCTTTTACTGGTATTTTGATTATTTATTTTGATACGATTTTTATGTGTATTTTGTATTCATTTTTTTATACGTATTTACTTCATTTTATGTGTATTTTGTATATATTTTTATAGAAATCTACGTTATTTTATGTGTATTCGTATATATATTTTTAAACAAATTTACATTGTTTTATATGTATATTTGAATATCTCTTTCAATACAAATATACCTTACTGTATATACATTTTGTATATTTATTCCAATACAAATTTAAATATTTTATGTGTATTTTGGTATATATATTTTTAAAAAAAAGCGATATTTTTTGGGAATTTTGCATCTTTATTTTCATACAAATTTACATTATTTTATTGATATTCTGTGTATTTATTTTGATACGATTTTACATTATTCTATTTGTTTTTTGTATATATTTTTTCATACACAGTTACATTATTTAATGTGTATCTTGCATATATATTTTATACAAATTTACGTTATTTTAAGTGTGTTTGTTTATCTTGCATATATATTTTATACAAATTTACCTAATTTTACTTGTATTTTGTATATTTCTTTTCATACAAATTTAAATTTTTTGTGTGTATTTTTGTATACAATAAGGTAAATTTATATTGAAATAGATATGCAAAATACATATAAAACAATGTAGAATTTGTTTCAAAATATATATACGAATACACATAAAATAACGTAGATTTCTATAAAAATATATATACAAAATACATATAAAATGAAGTAAATACGTATAAAAAATGTATACAAAATACACATAAAATAATGTAAATTCGTATCAAAATAAATAAACAAAATACCAATAAAAAAATGTGTATTTGTATAAAAATAAATATACAAAATAAACATAAAATATCGTAAAATTATATAAAACTATATAAAAATTAAACGTAGTTAAATTTGTATGAAAATAGATATAAAAAATACACATAAAATAAACTAAATTTGTGTATTTTTGTAAATACCTTTATATCAATTTACGTTGTTTTATGTGTATTTTGTATATTTATATTTATACAAATACACATTCTTTTATTAGTATTTTGTTTATTTATTTCGATACGAGTTTACATTATTTTATGTGTAATTTGTACACATTTTTTTTATATGTATTTACTTCATTTTATGTGTATTTTGTATATATATCTTTATAGAAATATGCTTTATTTTATGTGTATTAGTATATATATTTTGAAACAAATTTACATTGTTTTATATGTATTTTGCATATCTATTTCAATACAAATTTACCTTATTGTGTGTGCATTTCGTATATTTATTTTAATACAAATTCAAATATTTTGTGTGTTTTGGTATATATATTTTTTAAAAAAATGCGCTATTTTTGGGGTATTTTGCATCCTAATTTTCATACAAATTTACATTATTTTATTAATATTCTGTTTATTTATTTTGATACGATTTTACATTATTCTATTTGTGTTTTGTATATATTTTTGTATACATATTTACATTATTTAATGTGATTTTATATATATATTTTATACAAATTTACATTAATTGAAGTGTATTTGTAGATATATTTTAATTCAAATTTACACTATTTGATGTGTATTTTGTAAATGTATTTAAATACATTGTTTATATATTTTCATACAGATTTACATTATTTTATGAGTGTTTTGTATATGTATTTATATCTAAATTTGCCTAATTTTATGTGTATTTTGCCTATCTATTTTCAAACAAATTTAAATTTTTTTTGCGTATTTTTGTATAAATTTTTATACAAATTTTAGTTATTTTATTTTTATTTTGTATATATATTTTCCTACATATATACATTCTATTATTGCAATTTTGTTTATTTATTTTGATACGAATTTCCATTACTTTATGTGTATTTTGTATATATATGTTTCTACGTATTTACATTATTTTATGTGTATTTTGGATATATATTTTCATAAAAATTTACGTTATTTTATTGTGTGCTCTCGTATATATTTTGACACAAACTTTATACAAATTCAGGTTATTTTATGCGTCTTTGAATACATATTTTCATACAAACTTTAATTATTTTATGTGTATTTTTACATATATTTCATTACAAATTTACCTTATTTAATGTTTGTTTCATATATTCATTTCATGCAATTTTAAATTATTTTATGTGTATATTTGTATTTGTATTTTA